>NC_042997.1:147526126-147641126 GCF_006345805.1 Octopus sinensis
GCTTTCTTTCTGTTTATATAATTTTTGTGTAAAGATGAAGTAATAGTAAAGTTTTGTTCCTAAAACAAGCAAATATTAAATATGGAAATATACTTATTTATTCATTGTACATCCATCAGTTTGCTACATGATTTTAAAGCGAGTCATTTTGCTTATGGTGAATCTACTTTAATTTGAAACATCGTATTTATATTTAAAGAAATGTTATGTAGGTTAATTTCCACAATTCTCTCAGACACTTTGATTTATATGAGCAAGTAACAAATATAGATTTATGATTAATAGGATAAAATGAATAAATGACCCCTGGTCAGGATTTCTGACAGTAAGTTTCAGTTGCTCGATCATAGTATAAGCGTGTTCATAGTATTAGGGCGGCGAGCTGGCAGAAACGTTAGCACGCCGGGCGAAATGCTTAGCAGTATTTCGTCTGCCGCTACGTTCTGAGTTCACATTCCGCCGAGGTCGACTTTGCCTTTCATCCTTCTGGGGTTGATTAAATAAGTACCAGTTACGCATTGGGGTCGATATAATCGATTTAATCCGTGTGTCTGTCCTTGTTTGTCCCCTCTGTGTTTAGCCCCTTGTGGGTAGTAAAGAAATAAGTATAAGCGTGTGCGTGCATCGTTAACATAATTCTCAGGCGGAATCAACGTAACATAATATGATATGGATGGACTTTTGAATTACAGGGCTTCACACAATTTCCGATTTCCCAGTTTCACTCAGACTTGGGTCTGCTCGAGGTGCTTGCCCAGCATTTCATGCAGTTGTAGCGAACTCCTGATGGTGTAAATGAGAAGCAGGAACAATGAGCCCCCTCAATGCCATCCTTTTTGTCAGGTAAATCATGAAAACCTAATGGCTGATATTCAGTTATAACATATTAAAATGCTCATTAATAACGATATATTAAATATCTGCTATCTAAACTATATATTTACATTTAATGACGCCTAAATAAAAAACTTATATCGGGGAAAATGTATTTTATAAGGAAATTGATGTATATTATTTTAATGTCAAACCGATCATTAATATGTCAGACTTGCTTATAAGTTTATAATTCTTTTCTGAATTATGAGAAATAAGCTCTTACTATCTTGACAAAAGTAGAAGTTAAAATAAATCTTGAATTCTAAAACCTGCTTTAGATTATAATACACTGTGAAAAATATTTGATTAAAACGCATTTAAAATATGATAGATTGTGGTTAGGTAGCTTATCTTGTATAATTATATGAATAAGATAAATCAAGAACTCTAGTTGTCTCAACCAGTATTACGTAGTTGCAAGTATATTGTAAATGCCAATCTCATATCATAGAAGGAGCAGGGGGCGATAAAATGGAACTGGATATATAGTAATTATCACCCCAACCTAACTACTGAATCACGAGAGGTATAATCGTAATATATGGCACGTCTTGGACATCTTTAAAACCTGGTGAAACTCATCACCCTCAGTAACCAGACACGGCCAACTTCTTTCCAAGGGTAAGAGTGGGAAAAAATTTGAAAAGAAGAATCAATTTCAACGCTGGACTGGTATTTTATTTATCGACGTCGCTGCTGGTCTCGGCAGAATTTAGATATAAAATACAAAATATTAAAATGAATATCGCAAAGCATTCTACCTGACCTCATAACGACTTTTAAAAATCGCCTACAATAATAATATAGTGAGCCTGATGCCAATTTTTATATACTAATACTCAACAATATCACATAATTCTCCTCTAAGAATACGCCCGACAAAAATCATGGTATTAAATATAAAAGTTTTGCCTCGTCCTCCTTACTCTCCTGAATTTGCTCCCTCTGACGATCACCTTTTCAGATTTTTGCAATATTATTTAAAGGAAAAAAGGTTATATGGTATATATTGTTCCTTTGCTTCAAAATCTGCAGAAATATCTTGATTAATTAAGCAATAATAGAAATGCTGTTACTGTGAACTCCGAGGGTTACATTGAGATGATAAACAGCTTCTTTGTGCCTGAATTACGACTAAAACGTGTGCCTCTTCGACGTGTGTGGCTTCAGCAGGATGGGGCGACGGCCCACACAGCCAGAACATCAATGGACGTAGTTCGCCCTCTGTTCGGTGACCACGTCATTTCCATGTTTGCTGACATTCCTTAGCCCCATCGGTTCCCTGAATTGTCCATACGTGATGATCTCTTGTGTGGAAACCTCAAGGCCCGTCTGTATGCGTATAATCCCCAGACACTGGACGATTTGAAGGAAGCTATTCGCGTGGAAGCTTAACACCTGAAAGCTTAACACCACCTTTCTCACATAAATCTTGGCTTCTTCCTTAGACAACCCATTTTTAAACCATCTCTTACTGTCAATTATGGTCTAGCAAATCAACGTCCACATGATACACAAAATTTTCCCGTAATTATAATAATTCTCATAATCTTAACATGCAGTCACAGCGAAAAATATCACACATTCTCTGACTTTCTCCTTGTATGTCTGTCTAATTCTCTTTTATGCTCTCATAAATCTAGCATAAAGAGGAAGGCTCCGAAACATAAGACACTTTACTCTTCACAATAACTGAACAAACCAAACTTTTCTACAAACTCATATATTGATAAAAATACAGCCTAAAATATAGCTGATGTAAAAAAAAAGGTGGGTACTATTTGAACATGAAAAGACAGCCACAGATATAACACATTTTTTTTTACAGGAAAAGAATAATCGTCACTTACACCGACAGACCACCACGTGATAAATTCACCTACTAGGGCGGTATAATGTAAATAAGTAACATAACAAAACGAAAATATAAAACCAGTTTTTTTTGTTTTTAGATTGAAAGTGTTTTTTTCTTGTCTACAGCTTGCGTTAATTCTTATGATTTGACATGAAATTTTTATGAAGTAAGATTTTCGTGTAGAAAGCATCACTTTTATTTGCAAAAAAGAAAAGTTAAATATTCAAACTTTTTGAGAAATAGCTGCCTATTTGAAAAAGTTTCCTTCAACCGCTATTACGTTCGCTTTCTCTCTATACACACACATGCGCGCGTGCACACACACACATTCAACCTGAAGAAAAAAGTATATGTAATTACATACATACATACATACATACATACATACATACATACATACATACTGGTAGTATCAAAAGTTTCAATAGAAAATGAGAAGTGAAAGAAAAGCATTCTTTACAGTCAATAAAGCTGAATGTTATTAATATTGTCTACTAGCAAAGTTAGGGGTACCTTATGTTCCGGAATCCATATTTGTTGACACTTATTTTATTTCTTCGTTTGTTATAAATCTCTCATCAATTCCAAAGGAAATGCTGATATTAACTCGAGATCACATCGTTGCCATCTTGTTAAACTGTCATATGTTCAAATTTGGCCAAATGTGTTTTTCCAATATATAATATGGTTGCAATAGGTAGGTTATTTTAGTCAAACTATCGTATCTCCAGCAGCTTCTGACGCCAAGATATGCAGTAGAGTGGTTCAACATTTTTGAAAAGTTGAGTAAGTCCCACATACGACAGTTTTTCAAAAATATTTCTGACTGAAATTATCATGCATGCATAGAGTTACGATTTTATTGCACCCAAATAGTATTATTGCTAAGATGAAACTGTCGCTAATGTAAAAAGAAATGGAATGGTGAAACTAACTTTTGTATAGTAGTAATGATATGATTCAAAGTGACAGAATTGATCAAGGGACACGACTCCTGTTATACCTAGGTGAAAATTTCTTATTAAAATGTTGGTTTTATAGATTTTCTGGGCTGGCTAGTTGCCCTATGCTTGTTTGTTTATGGTGTGTGTGTTTGTGTGTGCGTGCGTGCGTCCGTGTGTTGGTGCAGTTAGTATGCATGCTTTGTATATGTGTCAAGTCTGTTATTGTTACTTACATATCAATTTGTAGATTGCTATGAGTATAGGTTGATGTGTGATGTGTGCGTGTGAGTAATATTAATTTATGATACTGAATAAGGTGCGTATGTATTGGTCGATGTTGAAGTTGTGTGGTTATTCCACTATATTTCCCTGCAGATAGAAAGTGGCATCAGATTACAAGCATCCTCTGAAGAGCTCACAATTATTGTTCAAATATACTGTATATCATTAATCCCTGTAATATCTGGAAGTTCTGAAGCTGGCAGAAACGTTAGCATATAGGGCGAAATGCTTAGCGATATTTCGTCTGCCGCTACGTTCTGAGTTCAAATTCCGCCGAGGTCGATTTTACCTTTCATCCTTCGGGTCGATAAGTTGAGTACCAGTTACGTACCGGGGTCAATTGAATCGGCTAGCCCCCCCCCCCGAATTTCGAGCCTTGTGCCTAGAGTGAAAAAGAATATGTGGAAGTTCTCAGTTAAGCAAAGAGCACATGTCTTTGTTCTTCTGATATACGCGCTGGACCTATCTATAATATTCCAATTTTATGTGATATGGTATTCCTTTTTCTCTCAATTCCCATACTCGCTTCGCAATTGCCTTGTTTTCCTGTTTTCTGAGTATAATCGTTGCCCACATATTTCTCTCCGATCTATGATTAGTTAATTTCAACTGGTGTTAATGATGACTTCCAGCACTATAGATGCCTCTTTACATACTTGTTGTAGCGACACACTAACTATACATGTACACACACATACAGCATAAACAACCGTAGGACAACTAGCTAAACCACCAAATTACACATCTATAAAGTACTGCGATTCATCCTACGGGTTCAAAACATTGTCTGTGCTGATCCTGGAAAAGTCAATGAGGCTCATCACCAAAGTACTTCATGTGTCACACTGGCCTATCAGAACTGTGGTGTACGAAGACAATGAATAAAGGACATATGGACAGAAGAGAGGCCAATGCACGTCTGGAAAAATACAAAAACACTATCTGATCATTGCCAAGTGGTTACATAACAATGTTAAAACGCCTCTCAGTATGGTATGCTTTTCTTCTTTGCTGATGAGAAAACCTTGATCAATACCAAAGGTCTGCCAGGTGAAATGAAAGAATAGTTATGTGCAAATCATTTTCTGATATTCACAGAGTGGTGCACACTATGTTTCCAACGACTGTGATAGTTTTAAGAGTGATGAGTAACAAAGATCATGGCATACCACCTGGCATCTTGCAGGCTCTCAAAATTAATGCCGCTGATTAAGTTAGATGTGCTGAAGGCCGCTGTTAAGCACTGGATTGATGACGCACGTTCAAGAAGGCCATACAGGTTTCAACAAGATTCATTTTCATCTCGTAAAGTCCACATTATCACACTACCAAGGAATAGATGTCAGGCGATGTTTACGATCATGTAACACCAAACATGTGGCCTCTAAATTCTTCAGATTTAAATCCCATTGACTCGATGTTGAAAGGGAGACTAATAGACATCGGGGTACCTCCATTAGCTTTCGTTACAGAATTCCGTACAATGGAGGCAAGTATAGTTTGAACACAAAAAAGCACACATTTTGCATCGTCATTTTCATGTCCAAATACATATTTTCCAAAAATCATATATCATTTGAAAGTTCCGGATGTGAACTTTGCTCTCATATAGTGTTAATTAAAATCTGACAATTACATATGTCCGAGTCCCTCAAACATCCGGTATTTCCCCGCATTTACAAAGTTTGTCCCGTTTTGCTTTTATTTATTTTTTTTCACTTCTGAACGGCAGCCCCCTTGTTCTAGTTTAGTGCGCTCGAGCATCATAATTTGATTTGTATTAAAATCATACTTGCATAAAGTGGAAGGCTTTCGCCTTTATCTTGACATTAAAGTAGATGTGGTAAGGTTTGATAATCGTTACGAAATATAAAATTAAAATTTCACTGTTGTCACCGAGGACAAAACATTTTTTCAAGATTTATATATCAAAAGGAAAAAAAAATTCATGAAATCAATGTGGGCATTGATAAATCTGGCCGTAGTGTGGCGAAAAAGTGCAAAGTGAATAAAGAGGCTGGTATCTTCCCATCAATCTCTCTGCTTCTCTATGTATATGTGTGTGTTTGGTTTTCTTATGTGTATTTATGTACTAATTTCTATTTTAGATGATAAAATTAGTCCTCCATTGTATATCGATCACAAAATATAATGACCTAAAATGAGTTATAAATATGAAAATAATTTAAAAAATATTAAAAATAATAAATTGGAGTGTGACGTACCCTACTTGCTATTTTCTATATTTTTGCGACGTTCGTTTTATTGATTATAATTGCATGAATCTATAGCCTGTAACCTATTCTTTTCCTCAGATGATAAAAATATTGTTTTAATCATTTAATTTTGACAACCTCTTTACAATCTCAAAATTAGAGTAATCTCGTTGAACATGACTAAAGATAGGAAAGAAGAGATTTAATCGATAAATAAATTTCTTTTAATTAGTTACAAAGCCCACTGTGTTTCAGGAGAGAATTGCTATATCCGATTTAGTAGCTTCGATACATTGAGATAGTTTGTTTCTCTGGAGCTGGCTGAACAAACTGCTTAGAAACATATCTTCCGTCTTTACATTCACAGTTCAAATTCTGCCGAGGTCAGCTTTGTCCTTCATTCTTTCTAATAATTTAAATGAACTATTTTTGTTGTGTCTAGGGAGAGTCATTTGTTTCAATACACGAATTCGCATAAAGAATCTTGCAAACCAGAAGCAGAAACGAAATGAAATATCTTTATTTTCAAAATATAATTAGAATGTCACTTAGGACAAGCAATTTGGTTTATTTCATTAATATCCAGTACAACGGCATATCCTATCTCGGTTCAATATTTAGTTGTTATCCTTATATATTTAGTTCTATAACTGCATGATTACCCTAGACTGTAACCCTAAAACTGTCAAAGAGAAATCCTAAACATATATTTCCATAAATAATTAATTTATTCAAGTTTTCCTTACAAGACAGAGCAATTATATCCACAAATTAATTGCCAAGTCAACACTTCCACATAATGTGAGGATGCATGGTTCTAAAGAAATGTGTACCCGCTGAGTACCTGCTTCGTGTCGATGTAATCGACTAACCATTCCTCTAAATTTTCAGACATTATGCTTATAGTTGGAAGAGTTATTAACTAAAAGAGAATCGGATTCGATCCTTGTATCACTGTTTTACCGACCTGTGAAGTACTTTTCTTATTATAGGCACAAACGTATAATGTTTTGGCGAAGGGGCTAGTTGATTGCATCGACGTCAATCCCAACACTCAACAGATATCTATTTAATCGACGTCGAAATGATGCAAGAAGAAGTCCACCTCGGAGCAACTTCAACTCAGAATGTACAGCTGGAGGCTTTTGTTCGGTGTGTTAACGATTCTGCCAGCTCGTAGCCTTTATGTAAGGTATATCACTAGATATGTGAAGGCACGTGGTTTAGTGGTTAGTGGGATTCGGCTCACGATCTTTAGGTTGTGAGTTCGATAACCAGCGTGGTTGTGTCCCTCAGCAAGACACTTTATTTCACGTTGCTCCAGACCACTCAGCTGGCAAAAATAAGTAATGTCTGTATTTCAAAGGACTGGCCTTGTGTCACATCCTGTGTCACATTGAACCTCCCTGAGAGCTGTGTTAAATGTACACGTGTCTATAGAGTCTCCAGCCAGTTGCATGTTAATTTCACGAGCAGGCTGTTCCGTTGATCGAATCAACGGCAATCCTCGTCGTCGTGACCGACAGAGTGCCAAGTTTACTTGATATAAGACAATAGAAGAATGTTTAAATGGGAGTTGGGTCACCTAAAATCAGCACAGATATTTCCTTCAGACCGAACCAAGCATTACCATTTTCAAGAAAGAAACACATTAAATAAGGTAGTTTTGAGAAATCACAAAGCGTGATTAGTTATGAGTGGAACGTGTTTGATCACAGGTATTCGCAAACAGTATTGATTTGGAGCCAAAAGACAATCAAAGCAAGGTCTGAACTGTTTACACACACAGACGCACACCAACATGAACACACACGTGCAGATATGTATATATAGCTATTCTCAACGCTTATGTATATAAAACGTCGCCCTTTTCAAGCCTAGCCAGTCTCATGGTCCCGGTTTCCCGGTTTCTGTGGCGTATGTGTTCCCCCCAGCTGGACGGGACGCCAGTCCATCGCAGCATTACTCAAGAAACAGGAAGAGAGAGTGAGAGAAAGTTGTGGCGAAAGAGTACAACAGGGGTCACTCCCCTGCCGGAGCCTCGTTTAGCTTTGAGGTATTTTCGCTCAATAAACACACACAACGCCCGGTCTGGGAATCGAAACCGCGATCCTCCGACCACGAGGCCGCTGCCCTAACCAATGGGGCATTGCGCCTCCACACTTATGTATATGTACATATATAAATCATATATAAGTATGTGCACATATAATACGCACACACACACACACACACATACATACATATATTCATGATTAGTTCTGTATGTGTTGGCTTAATATAGCATCGTATCATCATGGTTAGAAAGAACACTATGATCATAGGTCTGCGTTATCTGAACTGACCTGCGTCTAGACAACAACAACAACATTACTACATGCAATAAAACATTCAACGTCTGTCATTTTTATCTCCCTCCTGTAGATATACTATTAAAATATTTATTTTTTTAACGCTTGCAAAAGTTACTACTCTGTACTGAAACTGTCTATTTGAAGAAATGTTCGACGATAAAAATAAATTACAGTGGGTGAAGTTACCATCAGGATTGAAAAAAACCTGACATTTTAGACATTTGCTCTTCTTCAGAGGAGAAAGAATACAGGCAAGACATGGTTATGTGGTTTAAGGGGCTCGCCTTGTCACCAAGTGGTTTCGGGTTCATTCTCGCTGCGCGGTACTTTGGGCTAAGAGGCTGATAAAATAAGTTCCAGAGTTAAGAAAATAATCAAAGACAGAAGTGATCGTCAAAGCTGAAAGAGAATAAATCCTAAATATTCTTAAAAACATAAATGCCGATGAACGTTAGTCTGCTAGATCGTACCTGATCTGGGGCTAAATATAAAAAACAAAAAACAAAAAAGAAACATGATATTCCCGCTGCTCACTATGATTCCTTATTGACACGGAGATAAAACGAAACATGTTAGAATTAATGTATTCTCTTAACCATTCTGTCTAACTTTCGCAAAAAAAAACAAAGGTAGGAAGAAATCAATTACATCGACCCCAGGGCTCGACTGCGAAAGGGGACATGCAAAGTCGACCACGGTAGGATTTGATGTCGGAACACAAAAAGCTAGAAGAAATGCAGTAAAGCATTTCGTCCGGTGTGGTAACAATTCTTTCAATTGACTACCTTCGTGTGTTCTTTAAGTGATGTAGTATGTGTTCGTCCGGTCAGTTACATAGTTTAGTAATCGTATAGAATTTTCAATACAATACCTCATGTATTCACAGAAGAACAGTTAAGAGAATGCATGGGGCTCTGAGATCTCTGCTGAAGATTATCTTAATGTCTCTATGCATTTTTAGTTCACGTGTTGCAGTTAAAAACGTATGACAAGGCAGCTACACAGTTGGTGTTTACAAACCAATAAAGAATCTGTATGTTGACACTTGCTGTGGCAGAAATAGCAACCAATTGCCTTAAATTCACCCAATATCTTAGGGGCAAAATATATACGTGTTAAAGACAATATGGCCACATTAGGAATGACTGTGGTCATGAGGTTGTTAGATCACGGCTGACATAGAGCTAAGCAACAACAAAACTTCTCCACTATATAATGTTCTCCTTCAATCAATGATCTCTGTGTACAGTGAAGAGACTACACTGATTAGAAATTAAGTATCACAATCAAGGATATAACGCAGATCCACATTTTGGATCGACAATCATTGACATCTAATTAAACTTAGTCTTGTATCATAATCCCATTCACGTCTAGGATGTTTATATCAATATAAAGCATCACTGGTAATCTATTTTAATGACCGCAAAAGGATGAAAGGCTGAGTTAACCTTGGCATAATTTGAAATATGATTATAAATGCCGTAAATAAATACCTGAAGGAATTTTTCTGCCCATCACATGTTTCACCCTAATTGAAGAAGAGAAATGTAGAATATTTATTTCCCTCGTGCACTATTGTGATAATGATAAGTAGAAGTAATTAACGAGTTAGCAATATAATTTTATCTATGAACAGGCGATCAGCCCATTTGATTTAGGAGAGGGCTTCTGTTTTGATGATAATAGTTTTCTCGAAGGTATTAGAGGCGTATGTGAAATGAAAGGGTAGAAACGGGAATCGAAACAAATTAACGAATTCCTTCCTTACAGCATGTAAAACTTAGAATCATGAAAAATACAAAATTAAAATGGCACAACGTTAGGAAGAGTGAATTGCAACTTTAATCATCATGTTATTTTAATTAGAAGCAGTGAAAAATTTTCGGCACTAAGAAACATAAAAAACACAATAATTCATATATGAAAAGAAAAATGAATTTTAATGATTTTTTCGAACAAAGGATAATATAAGACCATAATTTGACATTTAAATGGAGATTATTTGCATAATACCAATAAAAACAGATTAAAATGTTATCTTATTGATTATTTGCCTTTTCTAAAGATATTTTTAATTTAAATTTGTTTTCAGATTTTTCTTTAAGATTTTATTAATTAAAAATTAGAAGACCTTGTGTGAAATGTTAAAAAGAAAACCATTCTTATTAAATTTCAAGTAAGAATTACGTTATGCAGTTTTTTTTGTACCGTGTAGCAACACACCTCTAGGGACTGCACATAACTAAGGCATGACTTTTACAGTCACGAGAACTAGCAGTAAATCAGTCAGCTGTGTGAACGCCATAGATCGACAGCAAATTATTTTGATAAGGGGAGTCCTGGATACAAGTTTCGTTCTTGCCTTGTACTTATTCTATTACTTTTACATAATGCAACTGGTGAAGAATGATGTAGTTAGTTAAATATTTCCAATTAATCAATTACTAGTTTACTGCATTTCTAATGTCGAGAGGGACAAGGCCGGTGCCTAATTTGATGCAGAGTAAATATTAAAAAGCAAAAACTGTATTTATAAAATACTAATTTTTGGTTTCTCCCCAATTTTTCATAACTTACACCGATAAACAACGGGGAAAGAAACACACATAAGCGCACTCATAAGCACAAACATATATACTCTTGAGATATAAATGCCTAGGCACGAAATTCGAGTTTTGGTTGGTTGTATTTATTGTATTACTTCTCAAAATGTGTAAAGAAAAAGTAGCAGATGTGCCAAAAGAGGTGGAATAGAGAGAAGTAAAGAAAGAGGAAAGATAGTCGGAAGACTAATATAGAGAGAGGTAAAGAGAGAGGAGAGAAAGAAAGAGAGGGAGAGGGGAGAAAGGGAATGAGAAAGAGAGAGGAAGAGAAATAGAGATAGCCAGCAGTCAATCAATAAAAAAAAAATGAGCCAATCAGTCAGGTGAATAGAAAGTAAAATATTGAAAAGATGAAAGAAAGTGGGCAAGTACCTGAGTAGAAGAGGTGGAAAAGAAGAAATAGAGCTCTTCGGTATAGAGGGGGAATTAGAGCGGTGACGTGATAAATAAAAGAAATATAGATGGTGAGCAAATGAAAGAGAATGAAAGATATTAAGACAATGAAATTAATTTATGATACGGGAGTGTGTATGATGGATGATGACGTTTGGAAAAGGAGAAAAAACGGTGAAACAGACGTCTATTGGTAGAAACAAGAGACAGGAAAGAAACATAATGATATGAATGAATCAGCGAAAATAATGAAGAGGTCTGGGAATTGGGAGCATAAAAACTGAGTCGGCATTTCAAAATAAAGCAACAATTAACTGGAAGTGAAACTGATGAACAGAAAATGTTCGTTTTCGAAATGCAGAAAAAAATTAAACCTCGCTTAATTTTTCTTCCGTTTGTCTTTAATTTCTTTGCTACAAGTTTTGCTTATGTTTCTTGTGCTTCTTAACGTTTTTCCTGTACCCAATTAAAATCAAACATTTTTTGTAACAAAAAAAGGAAAGAAAGAACACGAATAAGGTATTTTTGATGGGCTTTGTAACAAATAATGATAGGCTTTGGATATTCGTGGTCCCTAGGAAGCATTTTTAGTGGAGTGCTAAGCAAGTTCTTACTACAATAATGTATGAGACACACCGAGTTAAATCAGATAGACACCAAAAACTAGACATTGCTATGGATATAGTAAAATTCATATATTAATATTGGTTTCAAATCTTGGCACAAGGCCAGCAATTGAGGGGGAGGAGAGAGGTTGATTATATCGATCCCAGTACTCAACTGGTACTTATTTTATCGATCCCGAAATGATGAAAGGTAAAGTCGACTCTGGTGGAATTTGAACTCAGAACCTAAAATGGGTAAAATACCGTTAAGCATGTTGCGCGGCTTGCTAACGATTCTGGCAGCTCGCCACATTAAATATATATATATATATAACGTGACGTATATTTGCCATCTCAATATGGCTACCCCTAAGGGTGGATGCTACTGTAGTTTTTAGCCCCAGGAGGATACACTCCTCCAGCTGGCCATAGACACACTTTCTGTGTCCTGTCAGTATTTGCAAAGGGAAGTCATCCTTCCCGTCTTCAACTTATGATACACACGGACTCGAGTTTCGAGGTATTGACCTCTCGTCAGCGTGTGACAATCATAGTTGTCGGCGAGAATTAGATTTCCTTCACAAATACTTATACTTTTTCCAGCGTCCACTGTCGCTGATATTGAAAAAGTGAAATCAAACAATGATAAATATCAAAGTGAGTTATATACAGTAGCGGTAACACAACGTGACGTATATTTGCCATCTCAATATGGCTACCCTATATATATATATATATATATATATATATATATATATATATATATATATATATATATATATTATATATATATATATATATACATATACATATATATATACATATATATATATATATTTATATATATATATATAAATAACGTTTTTATCCACACTCTAATATAATTTTAATATTGCTAATATATTTTCAGATACTCTATCTTCTAATTAGCCTTAAGATTAAATTAAATAACGTTTAATATTAATAATGTCTAATTAGCCTTAAGATTAAATTAAATAACGGTTAATATTGCTTAATATTGTATATATAATTTTTCAGATACTCTGTCTTCTAATTAGCCTTAAGATTAAATTAAATAACGTTTAATATTACCCACACTCTAATACAATATTAATATTGCTAATATATTTTCAGATACTCTATCTCCTAATTAGCCTTAAGATTAAACAACGTTTTTATCCACACTCTAATATAATATTAATATTGCTAATACATTTTCAGATACTCTATCCCCTAATTAGCCTTAAGATTAAATAACGTTTTTACCCAAATAACGTTTTTACACAAACTTTAATATTGTTAATATTTCTTTTTCAAGTACTCTATCTTCTAATTAGCCTTAATATCTTCCTGTCTTCTCTCGAACATAATTAGATAGATAAACGGATAGACGGATTATCCAGCATGTCCAGAGCATGGAGACGTGACGAGCTGGATTTATTTGTACGAGCATGGGAGTGCGCCGGCGGAGATAGCCCTAGGGAGGTGATTGCGGCTGCGCTGAAGAGCAGAGGCTACAAGAGGACAGCGGCTCAGATGGAGCGAAAGAGACAGGAATTCGTGCGCTCATATGCGCTTGTACGGTCGCACATTGGCGCACTTGATGCCATCTTTGAGAACGAGCGGAGCAAAGATGGCAAGAATGGAGACGATGAAAGAAGTCACCCCCACCTGGTGGACGCCCGGGAGGAGGTTTTGAATGAGAAACCTGCCCGGGAAGTGAACCCAGGTGCAAGTTCTCCAACCGGCAGCAAGGGCCATGGAGACGGAGAACCCGGTGAAGAGGTAGAGGGAGGAAGAAGAACTAAAAGAAGGACTGGAAGAGCTAAAGGAAAAGAAAAAGCTCAAGCAGGACCAAAGAGTGAAACAACCAGAAATAGAAGTGGAACCGCAAAGGATGGAACCAAACAGCGCACACGGGTGTGTATGTTCTACCTGAGAGGTTCCTGCTGGCATGGAAAGGAAGGTGCAGGCTGCCGCTTTGCACATCGGGGACCCTGCCACAGAGACACGAGGCAGATGGACAAACCATCAACACAAAGAAAAGGGATGGACCACGCACCACCTGCCCCAAAGCGGAGGTACGCAGATGTTGTGCGCGCCACAAACAGCCAACATGATGTTGTCGAAAGAGCAGCTGCTGAGCAACAATCTTTTTTGTGCATGGCACAAAAGATTGTACAGCAGCTGACCTGGCTTCATCAAACCCAAGCCCGCAGGTGGGACTACCCACTATATACCAGACCACCACAGCAAACAGACACAGGATGGACACCGCCGGCAACAACGTACACCTCACCTCGATACTCCTACTGAACATCAGAGGACTGCAAACACTCAGTAACAGGACAAAGATCCCGTTCCTGAGAGACTTTGTTGCATGCAATCAAGCCTTATGCATAGCACTTACAGAAACGCACCTGAAACCGGACATAGCAGATGCGGAGTTACACATACCACAGTATGCTGTACTACGGACCGACAGGAAAGAAAGGAGTCATGGAGGTGTTGCTATGTACATCCGTGAGGACCTCACACCCCAGGTCCTCTTGTCATACTCAAACTCGGTGTGTGACACACTAATTGTACATATTAGGCAACTTGATGTAGTTGTGTGTGCTACATATCGCCCTCCAGATGCCCCAAGCCATGTGGGCAAGTTTGAAGACTGCCTTATAAAAATAGAAGAAATTCTAACCACATTAGAACAACACATAGGTGTGCTTCTTATGGGAGACTTCAATCTGCCCAATGTCAGATGGCCCGAGGGCCTTTCTCTCCCAGGAATGACAAGATGTGAACGAGGACAGGCGAGGTCCCTCCTGAACCTCATCAACACCCTGTACATGGAGCAGGTAATACTCCAACCAACCAGGGCAGGAAACACACTGGATCTCTGCTTCACAAATGACATGGATCTCATCCATAATGTGAAAGTGACACCGACACTACTCTCGGATCACAACATGATAGAGCTGACCATGTACGGGCCAAAAGAGAGCACGGACATGCAGCCTACAAGAAACCCTCAAAATCTTTCCAGCTTGAACTACCATAAGGCAAACTGGAAACAAATTGAGAAAGAGATCCTCAAACAAAACTGGCCTAAATGTCTCTCCTCGCCAGACATCGACGTGAAACTTCAACAATTCATGTCTGTAATGCAAGCCATATGCTACAAATGTGTCCCAGAGAGAAAGGCCACTGTACACAAGAACAAAATCCCCAGAGAGAGGAAAATTTTAATGAGACGGCGTACGAAATTTTCAAATCGCCTAAACAAACAGATTGAAAGCAGTGAAAAGTCCCGCCTAAAAATAAAACTGTTGGAAATCGAAAAATGTCTGCAACTCTCCCATGAAAAAGAAAGAGCAGACAGAGAAGCCTGGGCTATAGAAAACATAAAATCTAACCCCAGAGCTTTCTACAGGTATGCCAAAGAAACAGCTACAGTGCACTGTAGAATAGGGCCAACTCCTCGAAAAGGATGGCACACTTACAGGAAAACCAATGAGGGTAAGTGAAATACTGAATGAGCAATTCAAGAGTGTTTTCACTCCACCCCTTGGGCATCTCCAAATCACCAATCCAACTGACTTTTTTAACACTGCAGATATAAAATCAGAGGCGGCGACGATAGATTACATCGATATAAAGGAAGAAGATGTAACCAAGGCTATAGATGAAATGAAAACAGACTCAGCTACTGGCCCCGATGGATTCCCGGCAATCCTCCTAAAAGCATGTAAGAGAGTCCTAGCAAGACCACTGCAGTTCCTCTTTCAGAGCTTCCTTGCAGCTGGCAAACTTCCAGGAAAACTGAAGGAAGGTAAAATATGCCCCATTCATAAAGGAGGTAGCAGAGCGGAAGCCAAGAACTATAGACCTATCTCTCTGACCTCACACATCAGCAAGGTCATGGAACGAATAGTCAGAAGGAAGCTGATCACCTTCCTTGAAGAGAATGACTTGCTGCCCGACACCCAACATGGTTTCCGACCAGGGAGAAGCTGTTTAACTCAGCTCCTACAACACTATGACTGGGTGCTGAAACGGCTGCTCAACCACTCAAATGTGGAAGTGATATATCTCGACTTTGCAAAGGCCTTTGATAAAGTCGATCATGGAATGATATGTCACAAACTGCGTGATCTCAACATAGTTGGAAAACTGGGAGAATGGCTTCATGACTTTCTGAAGGATAGAAGTCAGGTGGTAGTAGCCAATGGGGCCACCTCCATTAACACACAAATAGTGAGCGGTGTTCCGCAGGGCACTGTTCTGGGACCACTACTGTTCATAATGGCCCTCTCAGACATGCCCTCAGCCACGCAGAGAGCCACGATCACAAGTTATGCAGATGATACAAAAGTTTCACAGGCAATACAGAACCCTGAGGACACTAAACACCTGCAATGTGAGCTGGACGAAATATACAAGTGGGCTGAAAAGAATAGCATGCAGTTCAATGCTGGAAAGTTTCAAGCTTTATACTATCAGCATGCAAAACTGAATGCAATACCCAATGAATACACTGGACCCGGAGGGATTGCAATCCCAGAGGCACAATCAGTGCGTGACCTGGGTATTCACATGAGTGATGACGCGACCTTTCATGTACATGTTGCTAAACTGACAGTGAAATGTAGACGGCTGGCTGGATGGATTCTTAGAACCTTTAGAACAAGAGAACAAGAAACCATGATGGTCCTCTGGAAGACACTTGTCCTAAGCCACTTTGACTATTGCTCTCAGCTATGGTCACCATCCAGTGTCAAGTTGATCACAGAACTTGAGGCGATCCAACGAATTACACAAAGAAGATAGCCTCTATGCAGAATGTAAGCTACTGGGAAAGACTCAAGAGATTAAAATTATATTCCCTGGAGCGTAGGCGGGAAAGATATGCCATAATATACATCTGGAAGATCCTGGAGGGAAGTGTCCTGAACTTTGGCATCGAGAGTTACGCAAATGCCAGAACTGGGCGCCACTGCGTGGTGCCTAGGACTCCAAACCTGCCATCAAGATGTAGGACAAGATTCTGTGATAGCCTGGGCTTCCGAGGCCCACAGCTCTTCAATATCCTCCCGAAGAACCTGAGAGACCTGCATGGGGTGGATACAGATGTCTTTAAAATGAAGCTGGATCTCTTCCTGTCAGGTGTCCCAGATGAACCAACTTCACGGCAGGAGGGGCAGATGAGGGCAGCTGCATCGAACTCTCTCATGCACCAAATAGCAGTTGCTAGAAAGCCTCCATGAAGTGAAACCAAGTAGCAACACCAAATGGCGGTGCCCCAGCATGGCCACAGCTCATAAGCTGAAACTAGAATCAATCAATCAATCAATCAATCAATCAATCATATATATATACATATATATATATATATATATATATATATATATATATATATATATATATATACATATATATATATATATATATATATATATATATATATATACATATATATATATATATATATACATATATATATATATATATATACACACACACACACACACACACACATATATATATATAAAATATCTTCTTCAGAACAAGATTGTGTTTCTAGCATCATTGGTGTAACTATGATGTTGTGGTGATGTGATGAGCTAGCTTTATTTATCTGCATTGATTTGCGAATATACAATTGTGTTGTAAAATGCAAAGCGTGCATATATCTATAGACATATAAACATAACTTCTAATACACTGAAATTGTTATCAGATGGTGAATCTGTGAAACGGCCGTCAGCCTAAAGATGAGAAGTGGTTAAATAAATATATTCACTTCTCATACCTCCAGACGTTTTACTGTTTATATATTCCTCATGAAATTATTTCATTGTTGAGGCCTTCTGGATTTCAGCTGCATGTATGCACACGACCGATTTAAATTGCCTGCCTTATAACTCATCGTGCGATATGGTCAGAATAACACCGTAGTGAATATATTGACGAAATAAATATATAAATTTATATAAATAAGAATGAGATCGGTATTTAAATACCGATCTTATCAGGTGGCCAGCATGGGAATAAAAACCTTTCAAAAGTAATAATTGTTTAAAATTATAATTAGGGTATCCAAGAGATACCACCAAGCTTGATATAGCAGTCAGAACTTGACTCTAAAACCACTGGTCGCTTGCATACGTGCATATATATGTATGTATACGTTCGTATATGTAAGTATATCGTATGTTGTATATATATATATGTGTATATATATATATATTTGTATTTATGTGCTATCTGAGTATATTCCACTGACAAAGGCAGAACATCTCTTATGCAAAGCCAGAAATACGCGACCTGCATTTATGCAGTAATTTTTGGCTAGTTTATATTGTCTCTTTGTCTTCTCCTGGTGCTGTATGAAAATTTAATATGGTTTCAGAGTCAAGTTAATCTACAACATTTAGAACAGAAGTATGAACCAGTGTCTGACAAAACATGTTCAATCTTTCTGATACATTTGAAAGCTAATAGTAACAAAAGTTTGGCCACATGCTAGTTAAAATGATTTTGTTCCAAAGTAAACAATCTATAGCGCTCGTCAAAGCATTCAGAATTGCTTTCCCTCATGAGCATGTAATATTTAAACCCTTAGAAATATTTAATATAAGTTTAATGCCACTTCATATACATTTGATTGTTACATATCTGATATATCCAATAAATTGAAGCCTACCATTTTAATAAGCCATCATTACATAATTAAAATTCGAATAGCCAAACAACAAACAAATCATATTTCATTCTGTTTAATCCCATTGTCAGAAATGTAAATAAAATGACTTGTGTACAAAAATATAAACATTTTCTTCGAATTTGTAAAAAAATCAGTAGGTATTGCGTATGTGACTTATAGTTGCCCAAATATGTCATCATAGAGAAGATATAAATAAGTAAACGTGACTCCAAAATCGATCATACTGTGCGGCACCTACCACGTGTCCTATATTATAATCAAGGGTCGAACATTTACCTTATCAAAAGACCTTAGAAAAAACGCTAAATGTGCGCAAGCCCGTCGTATATAAATTTGTGTTATTTAGATACATATGCGCAGTAAAATGGTAGTTTGTGTAAGTCGGTAGCTCACCATGTCGATGGGAAGAATCAGATCTAGTGATACTTTATGTCAGTGGTTCTGACCATTTTTTGCCTTTAGTCTTAATTGATTTCTAGCCATTCGATGTGTATAAAAAAACACCCTACAGTAATTTTATATATATAAAAATTATTAGGAATTGTATAAAAAAATTTAAGTATTTTGTGTGTTGTGCATTTTAACAACAAAATCTTATATTGATTCCCATTGGTCACATGAACCCCGGTTGAGAACAGCTGCTTTATCAGACGGAAAACAGATTAACTCTGCTCAAACCTGAGGAGTCAGTAGCGAAATGTTAAACACGTTTTTTCATTGAATTCATACTTATCAATTACCATGAAAAAGACCACAACTATTCTTCGTAGACTCGATTTTTTGAGGTTTAATATTTTCATATTTCATTTACTGACAAGCAGTTCAATGGATGATATCTCAGACGCTACATAATAAATCTGTGGTAGGATTAGACCGCATCTTAGCGTAATACTAGTTAATTATTCATTGTTGTACCTAATTATCATGTCTATTTAAAGTGGTGCAAGTAAACGCCATTTTATCTGAATTGGCAACGAATGATGAAATACAGTGTATACATTGACAAGAAAACCGTTATCTTATCAACTAAGCATGATGCGACTTTTAATAGAAGTAGATGAAACATCTTAATTGGAAACACCAATAAAAAGGCTTGTCTATTTACTGCTGAATAATATTTCTATGACGACAGACATCAAAACGAGACATTTCATACACTGCTCATATCTGAAGGATTGGCGTAGAAGAAACGAGAATCAATGAATCGAGTTTGCAGCATAGTATTTTGAATTCTATTGTGAACATATTAATGAATTTACTTCAACAGGAGATCTCAGTAGAGTTTTTGATATATGCAGGAAATATATTTAGATGAGACAGTGAAATCTTTTGATAATAGAGTTTCAAATTATGCAAAGATAATCTAAAATATCAAAAACCATTTACGCACGCATGCATACATACATACATACATACTTACATATATATATAAGTATATATGTATATCATATATATATATATATATATATATATATATATATATATATATATATATATATACATATATATATACATATATATGTATATATGTATATATATATATATATATATACATGTATATACATATACACACATACATATATACATATATGCCTATATATATATATATATATATATATATATATATATATATGCATATACGTATATATGTATATAAATATATAAGTATATGAATCTATCTGTCTATCGGTATGTATGCGTTTCTGCTTCTTGTATGTAAACTTATATAATGAAAAAACATTCAAGCATTAATATAAGGCTGACTCAACGTATTTGAATATTGCAGTATTTTACTTCTACAAGAAAAAAGTTCAGAGTCAGCATTCTCATTGTAAAAGTCATGTATGTATGTATGTATGTATGTATGTATGTATGTATGTATGTATGTATGTATGTATGTATTATGTATGTATATATATATATATATATATATATATATATATATATATATATATATATATGTGTGTGTATATATATATATATATATATATATATATATATATATATATATATATATATATATATTTGTATATCTATCTATGTATTCTTTGATATATGCTCGCCTGTTTTTTATTTTGCATGAATGCAATTTTACCTTAGAATACTAAAAAATGTTAATATATCTGAGAGCAACGAGGATGACGTCATACGCTCAAGTCGTAATTTCAAATGTGTTAAACTTTCGATCGACTCTAAACTTTAGTTTATTGCAAGCTGTTAACATTTACGGTCGACCAAAGGACTGACATATAAACGCATATACGCACGCGTGCACACACACAGAGATAGCCCCAAAACAGCAAATATGTATGAACATATATATCTATACACATATACACAGATATACATGTACATACTCTTTACTCTTTACTCTTTTACTTGTTTCAGTCATTTGACTGCGGCCATGCTGGAGCACCGCCTTTAATCGAGCAACTCGACCCCGGGACTTATTCTTTTGTAAGCCCAATACTTATTCTATCGGTCTCTTTTGCCGAACCGCTAAGTAACGGGGACATAAACACACCAGCATCGGTTGTCAAGCAATGCTAGGGGGACAAACACAGACACACAAACACACACATGCATATAAATATATACATATATACGACGGGCTTCTTTTCAGTTTCTGTCTACCAAATCCACTCACAAGGCTTTGGTCGGCCCGAGGCTATAGTAGAAGGCACTTACCCAAGGTGCCATGCAGTGGGACTGAACCCAGAACCATGTTGTTGGTAAGCAAGCAACTTACCACACAGCCACTCCATTCATGTATATATATATATATATATATATATATATATATATATACGATATGACTTCACAGACAACGGTATTTGTAACTCACATAGGCAAAAAGAAGAAAAATAACGAAATCAGACTTCGATTAATTATGGACGCGTTTCTGGATTAGAATTATAAAAATTCATTTCCGTTATCAACATTATGTTGAAAAACTATAGAGTTATACATGTTCATGTTAATATTAAAAAAAGGGAATATATATATATATATATATGAGGGCAAAAGTGATAGGCAAGACTATGTTTGAAAAAAGTTATAATATTGGCGCAGGAGTGGCTGTGGCTAAGTTACAATATAGGCGCAGGAGTGGCTGTGTGGTAAGTAGCTTGCTAACCAGCCACATGGTTCCGGGTTCAGTCCCACTGCGTGGCATCTGGGGCAAGTGTCTTCTGCTATAGCCCCGGGCCGACCAATGCCTTGTGAGTGGATTTGGTAGACGGAAACTGAAAGAAGCCTGTCGTATATATGTATATATATGTATATATATGAGTGTGTGTGTGTGTGTGTGTGTATGTGTTTGTCCCCCTAGCATTGCTTGACAACCGATGCTGGTATGCTTACGTCCCCGTCACTTAGCGGTTCGGCAAAAGATACCGATAGAATAAGTACTGGGCTTACAAAGAATAAGTCCCGGGGTTGATTTGCTCGACTAAAGGCGGTGCTCCAGCATGGCCGCAGTCAGTCAAATGATTGAAACAAGTAAAAGAGTAAAAGAGTAACAGAGTAAAAGAGTATTGAAGAAAAAATGTACATACAAGGAGAGAAAATCCAAAGTGAACTTAACAAGGAAAAAACATCGATTAAATTTACTGTTAACATCCCCATTCTTACAAACACGAAGTTAAATGGCTTTGTGATCATGAGTGCACCAAACTTCACGTGTGGGTGCGCTCACATTTTCGCGGCTGGTTATATGTGCGAGTGTACTCGCGCTATGCATCATGAATTACATCATGAATTTCATTACGAAGTGATGATGTAACTTTTAAATGCTGTAAAACAAAGAATAGTCGGGATAAAACATTAAAGTTAACGACGGACGCTTCATTCTTAATGATCTGATATATATATATATGTGTGTGTATAAATATATATGTATATATATATATATATATATATATATATATATATATTGAAGCGCATATATAGAAGTATATATACATACAAATAGCTGATCCAATGTAACCTATGGATCCAAACTCGAGATGGTACCAATTAAGGCGTTTTGTATGGAAGAAGAACACAAGTGGAGAGTGAAATTAAGAACAGCTGGTTTGCTATTGATGAATACTTCGATAACTTCGATTACATCATGAAAAATCCTGCCCTTTTCTGGTGATTTTAGATACTGTTTACTCAGCAACACATGGTCCTATTCCCTTGAGTGTATAGCGCACTGGTACAATCATGTGACTGTATTTGGCTATTTACAGCCAATCAGGTTGTTTACCTTTGGTCCGTTACTTTTACACGAACACCTTCAGAAGA
Source organism: Octopus sinensis (assembly GCF_006345805.1). Lineage (NCBI taxonomy): Eukaryota > Metazoa > Mollusca > Cephalopoda > Octopoda > Octopodidae > Octopus > Octopus sinensis. The sequence goes on from NC_042997.1 coordinate 147,549,272, forward strand.
TATTTATTCCAATACATAGAACAATTTTTATTAAGAAGTTATATGCAATCATTCGTCGGGGAGTTTTTATTTCTCCTACACTCTACATATGCTGACTGACATGCATGAATCATTGACTCATATTAATATTGAAGGTGTGCAAGCTTTATTACATTATTTATACAATTTTATTAACTTTTAATTAATGCAAATAATCAATAATTATTTTAAAACTAGTTTTTCAAGTCTAAACAAAATATTGTACTGGAAATATATCTTTCTCGGGCAGTTACGTACTGCTAACACATCTTTTACCATAACACTTACTGAAAAATATACCTTGTGAATGAATTACAATACGTCTGCTCTTAATCGTCTTTTTAAAAGAATACTGAACATACTAATTCTGCATATATATGTGCTAATAAATCGACTATATGCTATTATCTTTGACTGTGATGTGTTCTTTGTTGCCGTTCTTATACATGTAATAAATAACTGGTTAGAATGCCATCAACCCTTGGCATATTCTATTGGGCAATAAACCTGTTTGAACTGGAGAATCTAAAACCACCCCACTGAACATGTTTATTCATTTCCTTACAGAGTCAAACATCATAAACCCCAAATCTCAAACCGTGAATATCATTCCCGTAAATCTATTGCTGCTGAGCTGATCACAAACACTGATTACAACACCTGACTTGAATTAGTATTTATCCCATCCAACGGAAGGTTTTACTTAACTTCACACATCTTGCAAAAGGTCGCTTTCCTATATTGCGAGCACCCCTATTTACCAAATTACAGCATAGCATTTTCACAGACCAATGCTAATTTTGTAGAATATTTCATTCCTCCATACTACACCCAAATTGTTTCCGTTATCTACACGTTCATGAACATCGCTTTATTTGCAGGCTTGTTTGCTTCCAACTCTACATTACACACATACGTACACACACACGAGTGTATGTGTGGTGGGAGGGAGTAGGTGAGACTCGTTATCCGTGGTGAAGGCAACTCTTCTCGGAGAAGTAAACTCTGACATAGAACCAGGTCATAGTAATGAAGATCCCCTTAATTGGCTGCACTATCAAAGCCATCACTATCTGACTGCTATTTCAGCGTGGTAGTATCTCTCGGCTACTCTAATTTATAGTTTTAAATAAAGTAGGTATAACGTATGTTCTGTATATAGATATATATCTATTTATGTGCTATCTGGTAAAATTCACTGAAGAAGGCAGAGCATCACTTATGCAAAGCCAGAAATCCAGGATCTGGAATTATCCATGAAAATATTTTTGCCGCTCTGTCTACTCTTCTAGCGCTATATGAACATTTAAGGTGGCTTTAGGGTCAGGTTTTGACTGCTATTTCAGCGTGGTGGTATCTCTCGGATACTCTAATTTATAGTTTTAAATAATTATTACCTTCGTCAGATTTTTGTATTCCTATGCTGGCCACTTGATAAGATCGATATTTAAATATCGATCTTATACTTATATATATATATATATATATATATATTATTTATTTTATAGAAGGAGCTTCTACAGGACTAGAACTGTTTCATTCAAATGAAATCTTCAGGAAGTGTCAACCCCCTCCTTAACCTGTTTCCTCTATCTATAGCAACGACAGACATTGCTCTCCCAGTCAGTCTCCTGCATATTACAGGCCTATATATGTATATATATATATATATATATATATATATATATATATATGTATGTATATATATATATATATATATATATATATATATATATATATATATATATATATATATATACATATATGTATTCCAGACTTTCCACTCCTTTCTCCTTTTCCTTCCCCTTAAACTTTCTCCTTCTATCTAACGAAGAGCCATGCTCGAAATGTTATTTCCACTCGTAATTTTCCATCTAAAACTTACACTTGGCGTCAATCTCATAATTTCACAGTGTGCGTCTAAAGTTGAAGTTTGTTTTTTTCCTGTGTTTCATTTTTCTTTTGCTGATATGCATATATAAGAACATTCATGCTTCTTTTTCTCCTTTTTCTCCTTTCCTCTATGACATCGTTTCATTAATCTATACCCTTCACATATTCTCTATTTGTCTCCGATGACGGAGTATCATATACTTTAGAATATATCAAAAACAGCTGTAAGACTTTAATTTTTTCCACTATTAATAACGTATAGGACTTAAGATGTTTGTCTTGACTTAGCGTTTGTTGTCCTCTTTAACAATTATATATATATATATATATATATATATATATATATATATATATATATATATATATATATGTATGAATATGACTATTTTCTCTTTTCCATTAGGCCGCTGGTAGCGATAAATTTTTACTGAATTTTTTGCTACCCTAAATTGATTAATTTATATATATGTATGTATATTTGGTGGCCGTCCACTCGTGGTCGAGGAAGACCATTACTGACCTTTAGGAACGTTGTGCCCTCTAGGACTAACTTATGTTTTGTATTATTAGCTACCCGTTGGTAGCTAATGAGATCTGCTTTTGACAAGCATAGACGACTGCAAACATTGCAAACCAAGCTTGCTCCATTCACTACACTAGCAGCGCGCTTTCATGCAGTACGTTTAAATTCTTCATGCAGAATACGTGCTCTCTCAAAAGTGTCAACCCCCTCCTTAACCTGTTTCCTCCATCTATAGCAACGACAGACATTGCTCTCCCAGTCAGTCTCCTGCATATTACAGGCCTATATATATATATATATATATATATATATATATATATATATATATAAACAAGAAGGGTAGTAATATTATTTACTACCAGGTGCCCAGCACAAAAGACGAATTAGTCATAAGACAAAAATATTATTCATATAGAAAAATATTATTCATGTAGTTATACAATTAAGGGCTCCTAAATAAAGATGCCGAGTGCTGGGAACACAAAAAGGGGATGAATTTATCGAGAGTGAAAATCAAAAACGTTTACCGATAACTTTAACAACTCGTACCGCGGTTTCTGCTTCTTTCTAGCAAAACACAGAATATGTTTGCTAAGGCCAGCTTCATCAGCGAGTCGCCTAAATTTAATCGAGGTCTGCAGCGATGTGGGACTATGTGTTGAATCCGACTACTAGCAGATCTTAACTTTTCAAATCTCTGCGCAGACGCAAAATTTACACGGGCATGCCGGGAAGAATTTTACGAATAAATCCATCATGTAGTATGCGAATATAAACAAGAAGGGTAGTAATATTATTTACTACCAGGTGCCCAGCACAAAAGACGAATTAGTCATAAGACAAAAATATTATTCATATAGAAAAATATTATTCATGTAATATATATATATATATATATATATATATATATATATATATATATATATATATATATATATATATATATAGGCGTAGGAGTGTCTGTGTGGTAAGTAGCTTCCTTACGAACCACATGGTTCCGGGTTCAGTCCCACTGCGTGGTAACTTGAGCAAGTGTCTTATAGTATAGCCTCGAGCCAACCAAACCCTTGTGAGTGGATTTGGTAGACAGAAACTAAAAGAAGCCCGCTGTATATATGTATATATATATATATATATATATATATATATATATATATATATATATATGTGTGTGTGTGTGTGTGTATGTTTGTGTGTCTGTGTTTGTCCCTCCCCCAACATCGCTTGACAACCGATGCTGGTGTGTTTACGTTCCCGTAACTTAGCGGTCCGGCAAAAAAGACCGATAGAATAAGTACTAGGCATACAAAGATTAAATCCTGGGGTCGAGTTGCTCGACTAAAGGCAGTGCTCCAGCATGGCCACAGTCAAATGACTGAAACAAGTAAATGAGTAAAAGAGTATATATATATATAAATATATATATATATGTGTGTGTGTGTGTGTGTGTGTATGTGTACACATAAACAGAAACACGCACACACACACAGAAACACATTATCATGTAAGTATACATATATTTATATGTATGTAAATATATGTACATCTGATATAATGGAACGTGTGGAACTCTCTATCCGCAACAACAGCTGATCCTGCTATAAACTACACTCTAGAGCTAATTATATGCTGGGATATCTCAGATCATGTCCTAAATGAGGCGAATCACCAGAATGTTCTCTATTGTACTTCATTTCTACTATGCTGTGCTTTTCAAATACTGCTCTAAACACCGAAAACATTGCTACTGAGCTGAAACCCCACAGAATTTCCTCTCTATAAAATTTCAATTTTTCAAACTATATCGTGCTACACATGCCTAAAGTAAACATCAACCACATCAGGCTAGCAGTCATTTGAGGCATTGAGTGCAAAGTTCTGCAAAGTTCATGGGTGCTGCTGCTTCTCCTTTGTGAACAAGTAAAAAATAAAGTAAAAGATATAAAGAAAATGAACTGAATATGTATAATTACGTGCAGATTCCTATGCGTAGTGATATGTATGTGAGTACGTAAAATATCTGAGCAAATGTGATCACAAAAAGGAGAAACCTAAAACGCATGTATATATCTTTACGCGTACATACACTGCATTCCTATTTTCATGTGTACAACATTATACAGAGACGTGAGCATATAGGATACGAGAGCATGCATACAGGTTTATTCATATGTATAATACCGTTCATTGTTTAAGCTACATAACCGAAAAAATTATTTTCATTGCTCTGCTATTCATTTCTCGCACAGCCTGTGTCGACAAGCAGCTAATCCTGTTCTAAAATTTTGTTAGTTTCCTTCAGAATTTTATACCTGTCTTTATGAAGGTATTGTTGGTAACGTATTATTAGAAAAGTTCAAATTTTTATATTTTTGATATCATTTTCTAATATTTTTGAATGGTAAATTTCAAGTAAATTCTTCGTCTAAAAATTCATATTAATGTTGAAACGTAGATACTATCAGATTATCTACGAGTTTTAGGAATTCTTTTATTCTCTATCCTCTAATATATCAACATTCTTTTAGACGTACTATGATGAAGGATATTTTTCAAAAGATGTAGATATTATGTGCTTTATGTCGTCCATATGCACAAATATGAAACTCGTATCGAAAATAAACTGTTATTTGGGAAAAGAGAGTGTAGTCATTTATTTCAAAGTTTAGCAGTAATCTTAACCATATTCTCCGGGAGGAGAACGCTATGGCTGACAAAATGAGGATCCAAACCTCTATGCTTGATTTATTTACATATTTTCCGACTGAAAACAAAATGTTCTTATGTTTGAACTAAAGTTTTAATATATAGAGAGTTAAGTTATTTCTGACATATACAGAGTATGAAGAATTACAGAGTCAATAAGATATGTTAAACAGTGAGGAAAAAAACTTTAATTAGTGACAAAAATATTTATTATAGTTTTAGTACGTGCAAGTAACAATTCGTGAAATGCTTCACTCTTGTTATGATATCATCAGCGATGCACAGATTTCAGCATACAGGTCAAAGAAATCATGAAAATAAAAAGAAAACCAATTTGTAAATGTACAGGGTTTATATGAAATCATTGGCTTGGAAAAACACTAGAAAAAATCATTCACACACACCATTTTACTGTTGATTTTAGCTTCTGGTGAGTTTGAAATGAAAAGATAATATCCGTTAATGCTTTCTAAAATATTTTCTGCTTTTGGTGGTAAGTATATTTCACTAAATATCAACTGTTTTGATGAATAAAGTAACCAGAATACTAAACAAAATCAAGCACACACACACACACACACACACACACACACACACACACACACACACACACATACACACGCACACATACACACACACAGAGTATATTAGAGATATATACGTACATGAAGCCTATACTCGCACACACACACACATACACACATATATATATACATAGAATATGTTTATATATGTACACACACACACACATGCACACACATGAGTGTGTAATTGCTTCTTTCATGGCAATTTTGTGAATACATTTGCTCTACAACCATGTGTTTCCTGGGTCAGACACTGGGAGTGATTCCTTAGGTATTGTTTCTACTATATGCTTGAACCTATTAAAGTTTTGAAATCTGATACTGGGAATACTCCTGTTTTATTTGCTCTCGCCATCTATTTCCTCTTTTCACTCCTTACTTTAGAAGAGCGTACAGCTCGAAACAACCATTTTTCCTGAGTGTCAGATTAATGCATCATGTTTGTTATTCCCTCACCTGTCTCTGTCGTTTGTTTTTTTGTATAATTTTTACCCCCCGACCCCGAAACATACACACGTGAGTATGTGTGTGTGTGTCTATCAATGCATTGTCTATGGATGTGTCCGTTTGTGTATTGTTATAGAAAAGAGATATAGGGAAATTTATGAGCCCATGCTAGCTGAAGAACGGCGTGGCTTTCGTTCTGGACCCAGCACAACTGACCAGCTAAATACTCTGCTTCAGGTCTTTGAGAAATTGTGAGAATATTGCTAGGAGTTGTACGCTTATAAGCCTTGAAAAGGCATACGACCATTGGATTAATGGGAAATTTCAAGTTGCTGTGAAATCCCTATACGAAAGCTCAAATGTTTGGGTTTCGATAAATGGTACTAAGCCAAAGCCTTTCAATGTGGTTAAGATCGCTCGGCCGGTATTTGTAGACTATATGGCACTACTTGGTTTATCAGAAAGTGATGTCCACATGTACTAAATATGTTCACTGCCGAGTGCTGCAAAGCAGGAATGAGAATTAGTGTTGCGATGACTGAAATATGGGTCCTTTCAAGAATGTCTTCTCTGTGTCATGTGCTTGTTAGTGGAACATGACTGAGACCAGTGTAGAAGTTCCAGTATCTCGGGCCTTTATTCACGAGTGATGGAAAGCAGGAGGAGGGTGGATTGGATGCTAGAATTGCAAGTGCTGTTACGGTAATGTGCCAGCTATAGCATTCGAACCTCAGGAAAGGATCGAGTGGTAAAATAAACCAATCTTCAATTCAGTCTTCATGTCTTTCCTTACCTATGGTTATAAATATTAGGAAATGACCGAAAAATTACGATCGCATATACAAGCAGTTCTACTGAGGTTCCTCCGAAGGATTTCTGGAATAACGTTACTCAACAAGGAGTGTGGCAGGAAGATCAGGGAGTCTTTTTTGGTCGAGCCACTACTCCACCGCATTGAGAAGTCACAGGTATTACAGACTCCTCATTAGAATGTCGCAGGGAAGAATAGCAAAATGGATGGATTCTTCAGGCCGAGCCAATCGGCAGGTGATCTAGAAGTAGACCAAGAACCAGATGGCTGGAGATGGATAATAACTGAAGTCTCAGTTAGTCACACTTAAGAATCCACTCGGAATCTGTAATGGCTATTGCTTCTGATAGGACCCTGTGATGGAGGTACCTAAGAACTCTGCCCCTTAACCCTACCTCATAACAGTGGGCAGAGAAGATATATGCATGTAAAGTATATGTGGGCACGTGTGTGGACGTGTATAGACCATTTTTGTTTTTACTTGAGGTCTTCCGCTAATTTTCTGCAAATATAACTCTCATACATGTGGTGCTCTTTGCAATCTCCTATATAACCTGTCGGAACTAAGAAGAGGTACTATGTGGTTTGTGAACAGGGAAGGTTTGCGACAACAAGAACATTCTGCCAAAGAAATCTGCATCAGCGTATTCCGCCTCACCATGTGAACACAGACAAGTATACATGCATACGACAATAATGCAATCTCTTCCACATGTGACGGCACACCGAGACAATGTCGATTTTATGGAAAAAAAAACATACAGAGATAATTTTGCTATAGTTATTAAATGTTTGTACTGTACATTCACTTTCTTCTTCCACCAAATCGACATTGTCTGCAGAGATTCTCGGAGGAGTGAGGTCGGATAACGAAGACATCGCAGGGCAACGTGAAATAAAGTGATTTTTGATCAAGAATATTACACCTTGCTCGGTCCGGGAATCAAAAACACGACTGCATGATTATGAAAACAGCACTCTAACAGCTAGGCTATTCTCCTTCACTGATATATAAATATAAATATAAATATAAATATATATACATATATATATATATATATATATATATATATATATATATATATATATATATATATATATTATATATGTATATATATATGTATGTATATATCTGTATATATATATATGTGCGTGTATATATATGTGTATATATATGTATATATATATATATATATATATATATATATATATATATATTATTGGTGAATTGAAGAAATGGAGCTGAACGCAGATTGAACAGAAATCGTTTTATTTCATTCTACACGTGTTTCGAAAGGCACAAATTACCAAAATCCGATTGAATAATGGGACCATATTGTGTCTTCTCTTCAGGAAGAAAAAAGGAAATCCGTTGGAAAAACAAAAACAGAACAGAGGCAGAGCAAAAAACAAATCGAACTGTGCTCCTAAGAGCCCATGGCGAAACTGTTTATCAGTGTATGTTGAGAACCGGTGGCTGAAGAATTCAACAGGTCAGGCATCGGTCAAACATGTGGGTGGGGGTGTATAGATGTTCTTTGTGACCGAGAACATCTATACACCCCCACCCACATGTTTGACCGATGCCTGACCTGTTGAATTCTTCAGCCACCGGTTCTCACATACACTGATAAACAGTTTCGCCATGGGCTCTTAGGAGCACAGTTCGATTTGTTTTTTGCTCTGCCTCTGTTCTGTTTTTGTTTTTCCAACGGATTTCCTTTTTTCTTCCTGAAGAGAAAGACACAATATGGTCCCATTATTCAATCGGATTTTGGTAATTTGTGCCTTTCGAAACACGTGTAGAATGAAATAAAACGATTTCTGTTCAATCTGCGTTCAGCTCCATTTCTTCAATTCACCAATAATGTTTTAATTTCAATTATCCGCACCAACGCACGGTTGCAACGCCAGATGGTTGTACCTCCAACCGTGCTGTTCACTGCTGTGATTTTTGCTACTAGGTATCGGTTAAACTTTTGATTAATCCACTACAAGATTATTCATCTTTCTATTTCACATATATATATATATATATATATATATACATACATGCACAAACACCCCATCACCACGTATATACACATGAATGTATGCATACATATATATGTATAGACACACACATATGAGCTGAGTTCATCGAAAATATCAGCTATAGGTATGTATGTATCTATGCTTACACACACACACACACACACACTCACACACTCACACAGGCACATACACACTCATACTTATATATATAGGTTTGCTAATATCATAAATGGACACCGAAATTATTTTAGAACTACTTTGAAATAGCAAACATATATTTTACAATGCCAGCTATATATCTCAATGCATCGGATGTTCATAAAAATACAGTAGGTTCGAAAAAAAAGAAAGACAATTACACGAACACAAAGATTACGCAATAAAACACAATATAAATCACAATCCTCCATAAATGTGCAGTAAATATTTCCTGATCGGAAGTGAGGCATAATCTTAAAACATCGGTGTAAAGTAATTCATATTAATTTATTCTCAGAGACATTTTATCTCCCTGTAATTCATTTGTAGTTTCTGGGGAAAAAAAAGCAACAAAAAATCGTTAATGAAAAAGAAAAAAAAAATTGATGGTTTACACGTTATATAATACTTCATAGAGAGCTTTAGTTATTCGGGAAATAATTTTGTTGGGATTTAAATACTTATTGATTTATGTATAAAAGGCAAAAGAGCTCCCATTAAGAAGAAAGTTGTAAAAATAGCTGCCAACTGTTAAATAATGAGATATATGCGAGCGACATAAAAAAAAAATGAAGTGTACTTCTAAATTGCTGAGTGATTTCGAAGTGTATGGTTTAAAGTTCCAATTGTTGTACGTAGCTGCATTAGAGAGCAAGATACACATCTATCGTTTCTCACCAAGAGAAATACTTAACATGACATCAGCCATAACTCTAGTTTTCCTAGAGTAGATAGAAGAAGCATATCATACTAGTCACTGATTATGATATAGCGGTATATATATTTATATATATATGTATATGTGTGTGTGTGTATGTATGTACACAGACAAACATATAATATATACTTTTATTCTTTTATCATTTTATACATTTCAGCCCAAAGGCTGTGGCCAAGCTGAGGCACCGTCAGTGTAATCACATTTTCAATGGCCACCCCTTTGCTATTGGCTTTTGGTGAAGGAGAGAGTTCGATACTGCTTGAATCCCAAGCTATTGCAGTAGAAATGTCTATGTACATTCAAATTTCTTGAATATTTCTTCGATTCTGTTTGTTGCCAGGAACGACAAGTTAATGTTAACTTATGACTGAATTATGTTCTGATGTAGTTATCAATCATACATATATTCAATCAACGATGTTTAGACACAAAAATAAACATGGCCCTTTCTCAGAAATACTAAATGTAGATATATTTACGAGATGGTATCAATATATATATATACGAGATTGTATCATAAGTTTCCAGGAGTAGCTATGTTTAATAAAAAATAATTTATTTACCTAAGTTTTAACATCATGCCCTTAAAAACAGTCACCTTGGGCAGCAATACACCGATTCCAGCGTTCCTGCCACTTTTGCAAGTCGTTTTCTGTAAGCAAGTCCAGAACCTTCTGCGATTCGCTCTAGACCTCGACAACGATGTTAAAACGGTGACCTTTGAGCTGCCTTTTTCATCTTGGAGAAGAGACGAAAGTCCGCAGATGCTAGATCTGGCCAATCTGTGGAAAAGATACCATATTATTTTTGTTGAGAAGCTCACGAAGGAGGAGAACTCGGTGACACGATGCGTTGTCGTCGTGAAGAGCCCAATTCTTAGAGTTCCACAGATCCGATCGCTCTCGCCTAATGTTCGCCCTAAAACGCTTCAAAACGTCGCTGTAAAACTCTCAATCTACGGTCTGGCTCTGGTTGACAAATACTTTGTGCACAGTACCGCGGATGCCGAAAAATAAATGAGCATGCTCCTGATTTAACTGTGGTTCTATCGTACCCTCTTTGGCCATGGAGACGAATGGTTCTTCCATTGGGAAGACTGCTGTTTCGTCTCAGCATCGTACCTGTAGACCCCGCTCTCGTTACCAGTGATAATCGTCGACATGAAGGTCATCAATGGCACACTGACGGAGATCGACCTTGATGGACTTCGACGCGATGTTCACTCGGCTCTGAGGTCAGCTGTCGGAAAGAAAACTTGGCAGAGATATGCTGCATGTTCATTTCAGACGTTAGTATTGCATGCACGGACAAACCATATGACAAACCAACATCAGCAATGTCGTTGATTGTCCTCTGACGATCCTCATGCACAAGTTGATGAAGTTTCTCCCCATTTCCCGAGATGACACTCGTCGCAGGTTTTCAAGGTCGCTCATCATCTTTCGGGGACGTTCTTCCGCTTTTAAAACTCCCGTTCCACTCGAAACATTGCGTACAACTGAATGCCACATTGCCGTAAGCTTGTCGAAGCATACTCAATGTCTCTGTAGCAGGCTTCCCAAGTTTAACGAAACATTTTACGTTGGTTCTTTGTTACAACTTCCTGTCCATGACAAAATCGCAGACTACACCATACACGTGATCACAAATACACTTGCGCGGTGAATACAGCGATACCACTCGGTACACTGCATCATACAAATTACTGCTAGCTCACACTGTGCACGCAACCGTGTGCTCTCATCTGTTGGCTACAGAACTATCTCAGGAACTTTATGACACAACGTGGTATATAGACACACACACACACACACACACACACACACACACACACACACACACATATATATATATATATATATAATATATACTTGTATGTACATATACATAATACATACTTATAAATAAAAGGAAAATCACTAGATGGCTTCCTAACATGCTAGAAATTGACGCCAAATCGTCTTACCACGAAGAATATGTTCTCAAATTTAGCCTACGCTAGATGTTTGCGAGCACTATGTGATGACCATGTCTGAGAACAGTAATCTAGGCGACTGAGAATAAATGTTCTCTACGTGGTCAGCATAAGTTCTTAGTCTCTTGTCATGAAGAACCTTGGCATCCATCATGTCAGTCGTCTGCACTTTGCTGTCATCGTGGTAATGTACATATGAAAAAATGGTGCATCATAAAACATGTTGCCATATACTGATCTATCTATCTATCTATCTATCTATCTATCTATCTATCTATCTATCTATCTATCTATCTATCTATCTATCTATCTATCTATCTATCTATCTCTCTCTCTATCTCTCTATCTCTCTCTCTATCTATCTATCTATCTATCTATGTATATATCTATCTATCTATCGGGAAGGAAGTTTTCTTCGAAGTATACGTCTCGCTTTTATCCTTCGAAACGTTTAGTAGATGAAACCTTAGCGACTGAAGAAGGGGATTTTTCGTTGTGCTTATTGTCCTGTATCTCTCCTTTTTTTTTGCTTGTCTTGTTCCTTGGTTTGTGTCTATGTGTTTCGTCTCTCTATGTGTTCGACGTCTTTTTGGTGTCCTGTACACATATATGCGTGTATATGTACATGTAGAGGTAGGTATGTACATATATGTTTATATATATGCATATGTTCTATTTTATTAACATATTATACGACTTAACGCACGCACCCTATTAAGTAAGATTGTTCTGTTTATCAAGTTAGCCTTGATATTAACTCTCACGCGACTCTGCATCTTTCTTTCTTTCTCTCCCATTCCCTTTTTCGTCTTTTTTTTCCCTCACTTAACTTGTCTCTTCCTCTCTCTCTCATTCTTCATTCTCTCTCTCCCTTTCACCATTCTTCATGGTCTCCTCGCACCATTCCCCTTCTCTCTCTCTTCCTCTTGCTCCTCCTCCCCATTCCCGTCGTCCATCTGCGACGATACGTCCGTCGTAACTGCTATCCTGTCTTTTCTCGCCCGCCTTGTAAGGCTAGTGGTCGACACATTTTCTCTCTCTCGTCGTCCACGATAATCCAGCGTTTGCAATACTTTTTTCGTCTGGCGTTAACAGCCCTTCTTATCTTGTTCTCCTTGTCCTGTCTCTCACTGTTATATATTTATTTTTCCACTGTTTATATATATATTTTTTACTGTTTATATGTTTGTACTGTCGTTACCGTCTTGCTTTTTTTTACCCCTCTGCGAAAAGATCTCAGAATTTTAATTGATTTGCTTTTCGCGGGAAGGAAGTTTTCTTCGAAGTATACGTCTCGCTTTTATCCTTCGAAACGTTTAGTAGATGAAACCTTAGCGACTGAAGAAGGGGATTTTTCGTTGTGCTTATTGTCCTGTATCTCTCCTTTTTTTTTGCTTGTCTTGTTCCTTGGTTTGTGTCTATGTGTTTCGTCTCTCTATGTGTTCGACGTCTTTTTGGTGTCCTGTACACATATATGCGTGTATATGTACATGTAGAGGTAGGTACGTACATATATGTTTATATATATGCATATGTTCTATTTTATTAACATATATATATATATATATATATATATATATATATATATATATATATATATATATATATATATCTTGAATGATTTATTCAGGAGACAGAGTGTACTCGAAGCTTTCTTTAGCACAACCATCGTTTCGGTTTACTTCTGCATTGCTCCCTTGTGGTAGGGTAAGGATCGCTGTGCTTATTAAAGTTTCCAAAACACACCCTGTCTTCTCTATCAATTATCTAAAATATACTAAACATGCACCGAGTAATTCCTTACGTAGATCCTACGACAAAAGTGCAGTACCGCGAATGACACCTAGTAGCCGTAAATGGTGAATGCGCTCTCAAACCACACTACTAAGGAATATTCAAAACAAGGTTTGGATACTATACTTTAAAGTCTCTTATCGAAACTTCAATTTTAAATATATATAAGGCAGTGCTCCAGCACGGCCGAAGTCAAGAATTACTGAAACAAGCAAAAAGACTAAAAGAATAGAATATGTGTATGTATGTGTGTGTATGTGTGTTTGTATGTATATGTGTGCTTTTTATATGCATATGTATATTTACATATATATACATATGTATATATATACATACATATATATACATACATATATATATATATATATATATACATACATATATGTATATATATGTGTGTGTGTGTGTGTGTGTGTGTGTGTGTATCAAGCACAGGAGTGGCTGTGTGGTAAGAAGCTTGCTTACAAACCACATCGTTCCGGGTTCCGTCCCACTGCATGGCACCTTGGGCAAGTGTCTGCTACTATAGCCTCGGGCCGACCAAAGCCTAGTGAGTGGATTTTGCAGATGGAAACTGAAAGAAGCCCGTCGTATTTGTATGTGTGTGTATAAGTTTGCGTGTCTGTGTTTGTCCCGCTAACATCACTTGACAGCCGAAGCTGGTGTGTTTAACTTAGCGGTTCGGCAAAAGAGACAGATAGAATAAGCACTAGGCTTACAAAGAATAAGTCCCAGGGTCGATTTGCTCGACTAAAGGCGGTGCTCCAGCATGGCTACAGTCAGGTGACTGAAACAATTAAAAGAGAGCGTTAAAGTGAGTATATATATATATATATATATATATATATATATATATATATATATATATATATATATATATATATATATACATACATATATATATATATATATATATATATATATATACATACATACATACATACATATATATATGTATATATGTATATATACATATGTATGTATATATATATATATATATATACATATGTGTGTGTGTGTGAGTGAATATAAAATAACAAAACGTTCGACCGTTTACAAACGCTTTCTTGGATAATATATCTTTCTTTTAACTGACAAAACACCAACAATGATATATAATGAAATATATAGTTCATTGTCTGTCTGAAATGGAAACTATTTGTTAACCCTTTTGACTACCGATCGTGAAGAGAGAGTGCCACGCTTTTACACCATTCGTAGCAACTAGTAGTAGCAATTAACTCAATGATTTTCATGATTTGATGCACCGAATGATATACTCTCCTTGACATATTTTATAATTATATTTGAGCAGAATGTGAAAAGTATCCGCAACAATATTAAAATAAGTTGAATGCAACATATTAAAATGGAGTCTAGAATGTTTAATTTGACATTCAAACCAAGAAAAATTAATCAGCACAGATACAAAGAACATTATGTGAAGCAGCACCTAAATGGTAACTGAAGTCGATACAAAGATCAGAATTATAATTTTCGTTTTTAAGAACGAAATTCTTTTTCATTTAATGGCTCTGTTTCATTATTTCTTTTCATAATTTACATAATTTACATTGTCTTTTTCGTAATTTCTTTTCAGAATCTATATTTTTGTTCAAATTGTTCTTTTTTTTATACTTTATAATAATTTAAAAAAAATTTAGTGATGAAAGATTTGAATGTAGCATGACGACACATTAACAAAGTTACCGTATAACATTTTCAGTTCTCATACTTTTGTAAAAATTCCGCGAGTCAAGAACAAGCTTCTATACAATCACACAAACTGAAAGAAATAGCAGTCAAATTTCGGTCAATTGAAATTTTACTGTTTTAACAAATATAGCAAAAGTTTAAAAAAATAAGAAAGTAAATTCTTTCCTACTCTAGGCTCAAGGCCCGAAATTTTGGAAGAGGGGACCAGTCAATTAGATCGACCCCAGTACGCAACTGATATTTAATTTATTGCATCGCTAATATTTTTATTGTAGAGACACTATTTTGATGCTGATGAATTAAGGCTGGACCATTTGGCTCCCATTAACAGCCGGTTGATAGAAAGCTGTCATCTTCCCGATGATTTTACTATGTAGGTGAAACTTTGTAGCAGCACAGGCAGAGAGTATTAACGAGACTCTGCTTGTCCATTGCGATAGTACACAAACTCCATTGCATATTTCTCTCACTACTTACAATATATCCATCGACGCAAGTTCCTACCTACCTACCTACCTACCTACCTACCTAACTGTCGATTTGCATACATACATGCATATATGTACGCATTCATACATATGAATATAGAGGCATGTATGTGTGTATTGTTGTGTTGTACTTGTATATGTTATCTAATAGTTTAATGGAAGAATAACTCGAAGCATTGATTGAAAAGTCAATACTAGTATGTAGGTTAATTATACAGTAAATATAAATATAATTAAAACATTTATATTTTTGCACTTAAACATGTACTCAATAGCATAATGTGTTCGAGAAGAGAGAATTAGATGTGTAGATACTACATATATATGTACGTGTATATGTATGTGCATGTGTTTGCATATATATATATATATGTATGCGTGTGTGTGTATGTATATGTATGTGTAAATATATATATATATGTATACACATATATATATATATATGTGTGTGTGTGTATATATAAGTATGTAAGTATATATATATATATATATACAAAGTATGGGGGTTTAGTTCACAGGTGATCCAAACGGTTAGGTACGCTAGGTAATTACTGTAACGGATTACTAGGGTTCCAACGTTATAGCCGAGACGGTAGTTATGGAACGATTGCAAATTTCCGCAGCAGCGGAATATATTTCCCCTATTCCTCATTTTCCCAATTTGACTCTGATGACGGAATATCGCAGGAACACCTGTAAGACTTTCAACTTTTTCCAATGATAATAATGTATATAACTTGAGATGTTTGTCTTGCCTAAACGTTTGTTGTCCTCTTTAACAATTATACATACATACATACATACATACATACATACATACATACATACATACATACATACATACATACATACATACATACATACATGCATACATACATACATACATACATATCTGTATAATCTGTATTAGGCAGTCATCGTAATTGTTATTATATCTTGTTGTTGAGATAGGCTCTCTTTCTTTCCTGATGAGAAGATTGCATTTTACACAGTTTATTCCTTTGGAATAAAACCAATGTTGTCTTCGAAACATATGTCGAAAGTAAAAGAATTTTAATAACATCTTCGTTCAACTCCATTTATCTACTATATATATATATATATATATATATATATATATATATATATATATATATATATATATACATCTTTGGCTTAACTAAACTTAACTAATCATTAATTTACGTTTCGATTTTCAGATAACGTTAAAATTTTGAGGTTACTTCCGGTATCGTTTGTGCACGCGGGATGCGAAACCGGTGAGAAGGCTTACTGAAATATTAAGCTCCTAATAAATAAATATGATAAAATACTATTTCTCATGATTTGTACCCAAGCATAATTATATACACACGCGTGTGAGTATGTGTATTTAAGCGTCGTAATGCATGTAAGCTTATATGTATATGTATGTATCTTTCTGCATGCATTTTACTATCTTAGTTATTTGATAGTCTAAAATGACTGAGAAGAGGGAACATCACGTTCAGCAATAAGCTATCTACACAAAAATCTCCAATTCACAATTTTAGTGTCAATATGATATTTTCACAGATTTGTAGTACCCCACCACCGTTAGCTGATAACTTTATATGCTAAACCCATCAGAAAACTGGCAGGAAATGGTGAAATTTATGTGTATGTTCGATAGATTTTCTATAATGATAATAAATATTTATTTTCGCAAGTGCTAAGTGATGGCTGCAGTTTTGATTTCTTTACTTGTTTTAAATCGATCAATCCAAAGAGAAGATGGGTTCCACTATTACAAAGTATTAGCAACTTTCTGATTTAATTTAACTATAGGATGATAAGTCTAGTTTAATAAAGACCTGCAGAGTGCTACTTTGATAAAGGAAGCATGTGAGGCGAACAGTGGCGCGGTAAGTGGTTTATAAATTATATATTTTCCTGGATTCAAGCATGAATACATGATATATATGCAAGCATACATAAATACGTACATGCAAACACACACATATGCGTGCGCAAAACATATGTAAAGACGAATATATATATATATAAATATCTATCTATCTTTACATACATACATACATACATACATACATACATACATACATACATACATACATAGTTTACTGTTCCATTCAAGTGAGATCAACAGAAAAAAGTATTCCATCCAGTCATGGGCCCAAGAACAGTGGGTGCCGGGGTATAAGGCCATCTCCTAAAATTTTTAGGGAGTGCAAAATCAAACTTTGCGTCTCTACTTACTTCTCTCAGGTTAAAAAAAACTGCGCAAAAAGTGATCTGCAGAAAGTAACTTGAAATTAGGTTAGGGTATTGATAGAAATATAACAATATATATATACGACGGGCTTCTTTCAGTTTTCGTCTACCAAATTCACTCAGAATCCGTTCAGAAGACCTTACCTAAGGTGCCGCGCAGGAAAAATGAAACCGGAACTGTGTGGCTGGGAAGAAAGCTTCGTAGCAGACAGCCACTACCATATATACACACTATTATACCTTTGAGAATATTTGTACATATGCATATGCGTATATGTGTGTGTATGCGTGTGTGCGTGCGTTTGTGTAAGCGTGTGAGAACGTATTTGATTTCGTTGGGGGGTCACTGCTAGGATACTGGGTGTCTCACTCCGGCATTTGTGTTTTTGACACACCACGTCCATCAAGAGATTTTCTCTTTATCAAAAAACACCGCATCGTTCCTGTAGACGTTGTATACACGTAAAGCATGTATATATGTTAAGCAAGTTGCATAGATAGTTACGATAATTCAACATACACCGACGACTCCCCACATTACTAGTGATATGTATTGTTCACTGTTTTCGTTATATCAAGGAGTAGGGAATCAGATTTCGTCTATGCATGTGACTCGATATGCTTATGAAAATATTCTCTCATTCAAAGATAGCAGAATCGTACCTGTCGACGGTGTATATATGTTAAGTATGCATATATGCATGTCTATCATTATTTATATTATATATATATATATAGATACTTATACACACACACACACACACACACACACACACACACACACACACACATATATATATATATATATATATATATATATATCACAGCTGCATCTTCGTTACACGAGAAAAGCTATTGCCAAGAAGACTTACTGAAATGATTCATGATTGTTGCCATATGATGCCCTTATATGAATTTTAAGCCCGGCCAAGTTTTTACACATTTTATTACATACTAGACAACTGTGCTGGCTGGCAGGAGGAACAGGTGCCACCATATGCACTCTCTTAACACGTCTTTTTAGACCTCCAACTGAAAGGTACACCCTTCCACACTTTACACACGTTCTGTTATGAATTTTAATAGCCACATCATTTTTTATCATGGGCCGATTTCTATGAGAATTTTGATTGCTCATCAGGCCTGCACGACTCAAACACCTCCGCCCACAAGCCACACATGTAAAAAGCAGCACTCACTTTCCACAGGTTCCCCTTTCTAAGCCCCCTCCTAATTCTCTCATACTTCACTCTCTCCCTCTCAAACCTTGAACAACCATTATGCGCTATCTTCTTCCATCCATCCATCACGGTCTTGTGCCTCCCTCTCCCCATTACCAGCCCTCAAGCACCTCCACATTACTAATGGCCATTTTCCAGTTTATCCCCAAACTTTTTCTCATGCAGTATTGATGAAATCGTTCTAATTGCCTTACCTGCCTACGGTAAACAACCCATGTCTCACTTCCATATAGTAAAGATGGGAGGACGCATGTGTTATATACCTTAACTTTAATTTGTGAAGATATATTATGTTGTTTCCACAGATGCCTATCAAGCCTACCAAAAGCACCACAAGCCCTGCTGATTCTGTATGAAATTTCATCATCAAGACCAGCAGTGCTCATGGTACTTCCTAAATAAATAAATCTAGGCACAGTCTTCAACCTTTGACCATTCACAGTTATAAAAGGTTCCACATACATCTTGGAGGGAGCGAGCTGGTACATTATAACAGTCTTTTTAGATTGATTGTTAGACCCAACACTGCACATACTGCAGAAATCGCATTCACCATGTGCTGCATATCTTTCTGGGAATGAGCCGACAGGTCACAATCATCTGCATACGGAAACCCAACAGTGTGAAAATGCAGAACTTTCGTTTTAGCACAGAGTCTTTTGAGATTGGACAGTTTTCCTGTTATCCTATATTTTATGTAGACCCCCTTCAGGGCAATCTTTAAAACCTATTTGAAAGACTATTGCGAATTATATAGCAAATAGTGTAGGAGCAGGAATATCACCTTGCTTTACATCATTTTCTACAGAAACTGGATCTGATAAGGAACCTCCAATATTAACTCTCACTTCCATCTTGTCATGAAATTGCCTAAGCGCTCTCACAAATTTTTCAGGGCATCCTAACTTTTTTAGGATTTCCAAAAGGTAAATTCTATTGATAGAACCAAACGCTTTTGTTAGATCAATGAAAACCTGGTATAAGTCTATATCCTGTTCGATGCACTTCTCTTGCAACTGTCTAGCGGAAAATATCATATCCATTGTACACCTACTATCCCTAAACGCACATTGCGATTCTGTTAGAACCTCATCAGCAGAAGCAATCTCTTCAGCATTACCCAACAGAGGACCTTTCTAGCAACAGCTAACAGACAGATGCCGCGATAATTATCACATACATCCTTTCCACCTTTATATTTATATAGTATCTCCATATTTGCATCACACCAATCCAGCGGAACCTCTTCACTTTATCAATCCCTCTGAATCACATCCGTCAACATTGCACAAAGATGATCACCACCATATTTATATATCTCTGCACCTAGTCCATTCATACCAGAAGCCTTTCCATTGTTCAATTTCCTGATTGCAGCTTTTATTTCAGCCAGGTTTGGAACTTCTGCTATAAAATGTTTTATTGGTATCTCGGGTATATTATCAAAAAAAGAGAGATCAACTTCAGTGGGTCTATTGAGCAACTCATCAAAATGTTCTTTCCATCTATCAGCAATATCTTTAGGATTTGTTAATAATTCTGTGCCATCCTTGCTCCGGAGTGGCGCAACCTTTGTCCATTACTTTTTTCAAGAGAGAGTAAAAAAGTATGGATTTGTTAGCATTTGAAGCTTCTTGGATTTCATCGCATCTATCACTCCACCAATTTTCCTGCATCATCCGTAGCTTCCTATGCACTGTTGCTTTAACTGCCTTGAAATATGTGGCCACTGTCCTATTCCTTGACAAGTCAACATTTTGCAACATGTTCAATGCTTTTCTTTCTCTTCTAAGATAAAATTAACTTCATCATTATCGTCAAACCAAAGCCAAGAATGTTACTACAAATCTCGTACGCTCTTTCTTTGAATGATTTCTCGCTTCTGTCACAGGACAAATTATTCATCTCACTCACAAACTCACTGCGTAGTGATGGAATATTAAGTTTGTTGACATCAATCCGTTTAAGTACTTTGTCATTGTTTGCTCTAACTTGAGGCTTGGCAACAAAATTCACCTTGGCACGCAAAAGCCTATGATCAGTCCAGCACTCTGCACCACGCATCACTCGTACAATAGTAAAGTCGCTAGTATCTCGTTTCCTGCTGAGGATGTAATCTATAAGATGCCATCTCTTGGAACCAGGGTGTTTCCATGTCGTTTTATACTTATTCTTTAGTCGAAACATTGTATTCATGACACAAATCCATTTCTACGCACATTTGTATCAGTAGCAAACCATTACTGTTGGGACTGCCAACAACATGCTTTCCTAGGACACCCCAAGTCTCCCAATCTGCATCAACACGAGCATTAAAATGACCCAAAATGAAAACTTTGTCATCATGGGGGATATTGCGTATAATCTCTTTAAGTGATAGATAGAAGGCAAGTTTATCATCCTCTGATGAATTCATAGTTGTAGCAAATGAGTGTTCCGCAGCGACTTTTTCTTAATGCAGTCATAAAAACATTAAGCGATCCGAATGACCACATGGTATTGCCTCAAAGTTTGAAACCAGAGTGGTTTTGATAGCAAATCCCACTCCTGATTCTCTCTTATAGGTCTCCTCTCTACCGCTCCAAAAGAAATGATACCAAGCAGATTTGCCTGCGAAATTCCCCTTTCGATGAATTCTTGTTTCGACTAACGCTACAACATTCATATCATATCGCTGTAATTCTTTTGCAACAAGCGCGGCTCTTTTCTCTAGACAAGATTTCAGACAATCATTGTATAATAACGTTCGAACATTCCAACATCCTATATTTATTGGCTTGCATCTTAACTTGAATTTACTCACAGTTGCAAGATGATGACCGGATCTAGGCTGTGGTGTCCTGGGACACCTGCCGGGCCAGACCACAGAACAAAATGTTCCAGAGCCCTTTTTGCCATTTACTTCATTATCAATATCAACTTTCATTGTTTAGATGTGCCTTTTTAAGCTTCGACCATACATATACACATACATACATACATACACACACAATACGTAAATGTGTATATTTATATATATATATATATATATATATATATATATATATATATATATATATATATATACATACATATACATACATATATATTCATACATATACACACATAAATATACATATATACATGTATGTATACATGTATATATACATGCCAATACATATATGCATATATAAATATGCGTATATATATATATATATGTATACATATATACATAAAGTTAATTAAAGAAATTGAAAGAAACCAACAAAGTGAGGACGTACCACATGCAAAGTGGTAATAAGACGCTGAGAGAAGGAAAAGAGTCGTTTTACGTTTCGAGCAAATAGGAAAGATAGGAAAGTCCAAAGGAAAAGTAAGGAGTAAAAATCGCCAATAGTCCATTATGGGATGGAAGCACTCCGTCGGTTACGACGATGAGGGTTCCGGTTGATCCGATCAACGGAACAGCCTGCTCGTGAAATTAACGTGTAGGTGGCTGAGCACTCCACAGACACGTGTACCCTTAACGCAGTTCTCGGGGATATTCAGCGTGACACAGAGAGTGACACGGTCGGCCCTTTGAAATACAGGTACAACAGAAACAGGAAGTAAGAGTGAGAGAAATTTGTGGTGAAAGACTACAGCAGGGATCACCACCATCCCTGCCGGAGCCTCGTGGAGCTTTAGGTGTTTTCGCTCAGTAAACACTCACAACGCCCGGTCTGGGAATCGAAACCGCGAGCCTACGACCGCGAGTCCGCTGCCCTAATCACTGGGCCATTGCGCCTCCAGTCCATTATAACTACATATGGACCACTGCGATTTTTCCCCTCCTTGTTCCCTTTGTTTTGGACATTCCTAGTTTCCTGTTTCCGAAGCAGATCTGTGCTCGAAACGTAAAACAACAACTCTTTTCCTTCTCTGAGCGTTTTATTGATACTTTGCATGTGCTGCGACCTTACGTTGTCTAGTCTTTTTTCCCGTTTTTTGAATTAATTAATTACTGCACGTTCACACGGACACCCGTCTTTCTGATAGGTTTGGAGTACCTAATTCATGAATTTATTTCTACCATTGAATTACTTCATCTTATTCATTCGGAGTACATCATTTCTGCACCTTTGATTTTATATATGTGTGTGTGTACACTACTGGCTAAAATTCTTGGAAGCGGAGGCCCAGCATGGGTACAGTCCAAAGATTGAAACAAACACAAGACTGAACACGCATAAGAATAAACTCAAGCTGCAGCGACACTAAGATACGTATTAGAGTACCTTCAGGTGAGTCATAAATTCAAACAAACCCAAAATAGCTGTGGATTCATATCTCTCTAAGATTGTAAAACATTTTTAAAGAAGAGAATTCTTTATGAGATAAAGTGATGTGCTGCTCTCACTTAGAATGTCCTTGGTCTTATGTTTGCTGGATCAGCTGAGGAAAAATTAAAGAAATATCGAATTGATATTCTTGGGTACTTTTTTGTTGATATTCTTTCGTAGTCAATCTTGACTAATGCGACATATAATCAAAGGCATTCCACTTTTTATTAAATGTAAGTTGTTCTACGTTATATCATGTTTTTTCTTCAGTAGACTTCAGTGGTGGTAATAAAAGGAGATCTGAAGCGAGTCAAATGGTCACCGAGAATTTTCCTCAAGCAGAACTTATTTAATATCGATCTGAATTAAACTAGGTGACGAATGTGCATGAAGCAAATAGAAAAACACAAGTTGCACAACAACTTAAAGTAAGAATATGTGATTTTAACATATACATACTTCTGACAGAAAACAAATGGATAAGTTGTTAACTTGTCAAAGGCGCGTAAATGTGTGAAAGAGAGAGAGAGAGAGAGAGAGAGAGAGAGAGAGAGAGAGAGAGAGAGAGAGAGAGGGTCAAATAGAGAGAGAGAGAAAACAGAATTTGAGGATAAATTTGCGTGAATGCTCACGAAAGAGATAGGTCAAAGTTCAAGTTATATTCAAATAATTTCAAGATAAAATAAATATATTCTTCACTGCATTACACATCCTCACACGTACACACATATGTTTATGTTGATGTATTTCAACATGTAACTCCTTCCTCTTATCTTTCTCTCTCTCTCTCTGTATATATATATAGTGCGGTGGGACACTTATTTATCATTCACTACAATTGTTTCAACGCTACGTAGTTTTCTAAGCATACAGGCATTTGATTATGCAACTGTTTGTTTGCATACTTCAAGGCCATCTTCTCTGTGTATCGTGGTTTGAAATTAGTAGAAGCTGAAAGACCCATAGTGCATTCCTTGGGAGCCTGTTTGTAGGACTGCTATGAATGATAGTAGATGGCACTGGCTGGAATTTGAGTGGGATTGGTCTTCTATTTGAAAGTCGAGGATTTTAAAATAACTGAGACAGCAATCGTTATCGGTTGAGGAAACACAACTCGATCTCATTATACAAACAAACAGCTGGATAATCAAATGCCTGTGTCCTTGGAGAACTACATTGCAACGAAACAACTGTAGCGAATAATAAACAAATGTCCAACCGTACTCCTCCTTGATTCCAATGTCTTCAATTTTATATTCATACATGACGAATCCCTAAATTTAAACTTGGAAGTATGTAAAATTACTATCGATACTACTGGGTAATTTTGAAGGTGGACAAACTCTATACTGTACTCTACCGCGTTCCTAACAGTATACAACATAACTATATATATATATATATATATATAAAATATAAATAATATATAAATATATGCATATATACATACATATATGTACATACCTACCTATATATGTATATATACAGGCATATATGGGTACAGGACACAAAAAAAAACGTTGAACACAATGAGAAACGAAAACATAAAAACAAAAACGTAGAAACGAACTTTTTTCAAACAACGAAAAAAAAACAGAGTACAGGACATACAACATAAGGAATATTCCCCTTCTTCAGTTGTCCCTGTTTCATCTACTCCGCGTTTCGACACAGATATATATATATATATAAAGGAATGCATACAAACCTATTTACACATACATACTCTCAACAACCATCACTTCCTGATATACCAATCCACCGTGTTAAAAAGATTCTGGATAAAGTATTCCTAGATACATTATATCTGCAAAAATGAACGTTCTGGCCGGATTCTGCTCCAAATTCTGCTCTATAAGAGATGTAGCGGTGCTTAACAGAACTTACAAATGAGATCACGGGAACGATTTATTGTACGGTTTTAGCATATAAGAGTAATTGTATTCTACTATAGACTTGGGCTGAAAAAAATGGGTGTGAAATTCGGTGGTATACTTAAACAGTTTAGACAAGGATTTGGCCATTGGTAGTAATATTGCAAACATTCGGTCCTTGTATTTTTACTTCAGCTCGTTTTAGAGACCCTAAAATGGAGTCATCTTTCATTGAGCTCTGTATGTTAAAATCAAACAGTGTAGTAAGGGTGATTGGTTAAAGCACAAGATACACACAGAGAGTGAAAATAAGCGATGGAATGTGGGAAGGGCAGCAAAAGGGGGAGATAGATGCAGTAAAAGAGAGACAGGGTGTGTCTAGAGAGGAACTGAGAGTAGAAAGAGATGTAGGAGAAACAAAGAATTAAACGCCAAACAGACAGGATGACTATAGGAACAATATGATCTATAACACTGAAACAAATACATATTATAGTATTGTAGAACATATTCTTTAAGACAAGACAACAGACAACGCAAAACTTAAAACAAAAACAGGAAACAAAGCAAATGTTGTAAGAAGAATGGAGATACATAATGACAAATATTGATCAAATAATTTTTTGGTGAGTAACGAGACTAACAAAGCTTGGTAGTAAAACTAAAGAAATATTGTGTTTGTGTGAATATTTATGTATATATGTATATGTGTGTGTATGTGTGTGTGTGGTGGTGGGGGGTATGTGGAAAAGTTACACACAAATGAAAACAGTAAGATTTTGAAACAGCAAGAAAAATGTACAAAAGCGTACGTAGAGTTAAACCAGCAAAACTTGTGCCTGAAAAAGCATAAAAGTATAAAGAACAGAAAAGTATAAAGCAATAGATCAACAGTAGAAAAGTATACACTTAACAGAAATAAAGAAACGGATGAAAATATACTGTATTTCTGTACATTTTCTGTTAAATTCCAACCGCCACATTTACCATATATATTTTGGGCTTAGGAAAATATGGCACCATTACATGCTGGAGAAAAAAAGATCATTCTACAAAGGAAGAGTTACGTAAAACACGAAAGAGCAAATATTTTCATAGCAGAAATAGAAATAATAATAATAATAATAATAATAATAATAAAATGCGTTTCTTTTTTCGTGTGTAAATGTCTATCTGTCTATCTGTCTATCTGTACATAAATAAACACTATAATTTTTGAAAGAATTATTTCTCCTATCTTGTTTGGATATTTGCTGGCCAAAGAAGTGGTTTCCTTGCAGCTACCCTGCCATAGTAGCCAAGTTATTGTGACACTTTACAGACATACTCCGATTCATTTGGAGTTATCCTGCAAAAGTAGCTGCCTTACAAGGAGATTGTTTACAAAAATCCACGTGACGCCTGCCCGGGGGCGTGGCTTAGTGGTTAGGTTGTTGGACTCATGATCGTAAGATTGTGGTTTCGATTCCTGAACTGGGCGACGCGTTGTGTTCTAGAGCAAACACTTCACGTCACGTTGCTCCAGTCCACTACGTTGGCAAAAACAAGTAATCCTGCGACGGGCTGGCATCCCGTCCAAGTGGGGAGTTTATACACTATGGGAACCTTATGAGCCGGCATCAGGGCCGGATTAAGACCCATTGAGGTCCTAAGCACTTAAAAGATTGTGCGGCAATATAATTCAAAATATAAAGGATAACAAACCATAAAATAAAATTTTTTATGTTTCAAAATGGAACAAAACAGTGAGAGGGAAAATGTTTATTTTTGCATACTTCGACTTTGTTTATATTTGAAAAGTTTCCTCGTGCATTTTTGAATTGCGAAGTCTTTGATCATATCCTCAAAATTAATCTTTGGGAAGACATATGCATCTATACTTAGTAGAGATAAAGGCATCCCGAATATTAATTTTAGCAAGTTTAATTTGCTTTCTTTTCTGCTGTAAAACATTTACCATTTCTGTGGTGCTCTTCTTTCCCTTGATGCCCTAAGCTTAATGGTTAATCCAGCACTGGTCAGCATGACACGAAAAGCTAACTGTACCTTCACCTTTACCTGCTTATTCCTTTCCTCTGTTGGTGAATTGTAAAATAACTCTGTTGATTGTGGCAAGAGGAATTCTAAGGCTTCGTGCAATCTAAATACGCCCTCAAACTGATCCACAACATACCCTCTTGGAAAATGAGAAAAATTCTTTTGTGTCAGATGTTCGCAGTATGGCTGATCCCTATAAAATATTAATATAGTGTAGGCTGAAATGAAATGTTATACATTAACAAGTATGAAACACCAGATAGTGACAGCACAGTTAAATAAGTATGAGGAGTATCTATTTACTATCGAGATAAGATTGTTCCCAACCACATAGTTCCGGGTTCAGTCTCACTACGTGGCACCTTGGGCAGATGTCTTCTATTATAGCCTCGGGTCAATCAAAGCCTTGTGAGTGGATTTGGTAGACGAAAACTGGAAGAAGCCCATCGTATATGTGTGTGTATGTGTGTGTGTGTGTCTGTACTTCTCCCCCCACCATCGCTTTGCAACCGATGCTGGTGTGTTTATGTCGTCGTACCTAGTGGTTCACCAAAAGAAACCGATAAAATAAGTACTAGGCTTATAAAGAATAAGACATGCGGTCGATTTCTTCTACTAACACCCTATAAGGCAGTACTCCGGCATGGCCGCAGTCAAATGACAGAAACAAGTAAAAGAATATATATGTATATATATATATATATATATATAACACTGAAACATTCTACCAGTATTCTTTTGTATTTGTGGCTTATGTATCCATGTATGTATATGTTTAGATTTGTATGTTTTATTTTATTTATGTATTCTCATGCATATAGTTCCATATCTAGACATGTATATATGTATACCTTATGTATATATATATATATGTATATGAATTTATGCGCATAAACATATGTATTTAACCATATATATGGTTCCATATGTGTGTGTGTTTGTATATATGCATACACATACATCAATAAGTAACTATGTTTTTGTAAATGTATATGTGTGTGTGCGTGTATTAATATATATACACGTACACACAAATATCTATATCTATACGTACACCTATGCAACTGAATGCCTCATCAGACATACATATTCTTTCATAGACAATGAGATAACAAAAGAAAATTTCGAATATTTAAGGAAAAACGACTAAGTAAAAAAACAACAAAACAATGAAATATTTGGTATAGATTCCTGAAAACAAAACAAATAGCTGGGTGGGATAGGGCAGTTTTGCAATGAAATTATTTTAGAAGTAGAATTTGAAGTAGAGAAAAGAACGACTATTAATGAAGCTGTAGAAATGCAGAAAAAATAGATGAAATATTGTTGCGTAAACTATGTTGAATTTTGCTTTTGTTTTCGCATAATGTCTCTTATCGTTAGGTTTGTCAGAGATTCGAGGTTTTAACAATTCTCTTGCTAAACGACGAACAGAGCAGAAAATATAAACAATAAAAAGAAAGAATTATTTATATATCTATAAATAAAATTGGGTTAAAGAACAGAAAACCATAAAGATGGTAATATATTTTATTGGAAGAAATGTTTTCTGTGAACATTTTAATACTTTTGTCTTTGTGATTGAAAAAATATTGGAAAAATAGAAAAAAATAAAAAATCAAGCGCTGACAATTTTGCATTGAAAATGCTGAGAAGTCTAACAAGAAAATAGGTAAGTTTCTAAAAGCAAAAACATATACAAAACACACCAAAATATGAAAACCTCAGAAATTTTCTTTGATACAAGAATAAGGATTTATTAAAGAAGGCTGTTGTTATTAATCGAAACTTGGATTTCAAGTTTATTCATATTGTTAGAAGTTAGAAAATGACGAGTTTAAAAAACAAAACAAAAAGAAGCAGAATCCTTCAGATGAAAGCTAGATTTGATACTTTGCATTATCAGCACGTCTGCATCCAAATATTTAGCAACCTCTGGATTCGCTTGTGTCAAGTTATTGCCTGAAAACGTTTGCAAGATTCTTAAGGTATTTAATAGCTTATCTCTCATTTTGTGTTTAATTCTACCTTGCAATCTATGATTACATTCAAGCTAAAATGTTGCCACAAAATTATTGGAGTAGAGCACACTAAGCCACCGGATCTTTACCTTTTGACCTACAGACGCACGAAAGATGTCATAAATAACAGTGACAAACGAAAAATACACCGCCGATAGTTGTTGTTAACAAACAACGGCAGTAATTTTATTCAGCTGAATACACGTCATTGATTGGCTGAAATTACCGAAATACGAGAACTTTAACGTGAAATATCTTCGTAAATATAAGTTTTTCTCAAAAATGCTAAGAGTAAAATATGTTTTATATGGCACATTTTACCAGTGTCCGAAGGTTGAAAGTGTTTAGTTACAAAAAATTATTTTTTATATCTGTAGGTCAAAAGGTAAAGATCCAAGGCCACCTTTATATGTCCTTGTGTTTCTAATAAATTTAATATTTTTTCTAATTATTGTACAAGGCCAGCAATTTTAGGAGAAGGGCTTAGTCAATTAAATCGACACTTATACTTGAATTAGTACTTATTTTATCGACTCAGAAATAATGAACAGCAAAGTTGACGGCGACGGGAAATTGAACCCACCGATTCCACCAACTTCCCCAGCGTTTTCTTTCTGTTACATTTAAGTACTATAATTTCAGAGTGTTGTGAAATAAACAAACGTGTGCGTATTCTGCGTTAAATGGAGAAACGCTATCGAGTGAAAATTGTGTATATAATAATTATAAGCTTGAAGCTCAAGCATTCATTATGTATTGGCTATAGAAAATTGTCTAAAAATGGAACATATGATGGATAATTTACTGTAAACGGTTAGCACACTTACCGCGAATACAAAAGGCGTGTGTTCAATTCCCACGAGTACTAATACCCTGCACATGTTTTGTTTTCTTTTCAAAAATTATATTGAAGGCACAATTCGAATAAATCATTATCATTAATGCATTTGTATATTTTCTTAGTCATTCTTTATATTAAGTTGCTACTACACTGGATGATAGTGGACTGTTTTATTGCTACATTTGCGTACTAAACTGAGACGGCGCTAAAGATGCTGTTTTAACTGATAAAACCATTGCGCCGAGATTTTAAAAAGATTTACTTTTAACTCATATTCATTCTAATTTGCCTATAGCAGTTTCTACTTTATTGCTGAGATGAATTTGTGTGTTCAATTTTTGTGTTTTGCTATTAGCTATAATCTAGTTTTTTCTCTGTTGATTGTTATAGTGAAAATTGGTACCCTCCTTCCCACATGACAAGTGGTATGACTTGGCCACTACAAAGTCAGGCAGTCAACCGTTGTAGCAAGTCGGCTAGTAATACTAGAGTCTGGAGTTTCTTTTGTATGTTTATCGGAAAGATGAAGAAAACGCCAGCGGGCAGTCACTGTTATGCGGCCACAACTAGAAAAGGATCAGAAGAGGAAACGTTGGAAATAATTGAAATTAGGGTGGAACCAGGGAAGATGAAGGAATGTGAGAAGTTACTGGAGAAAGAGGGAGATACGTTGAAGTTGACCCCACCTGCAGGACTGACAAGAAGTGTAACAAAACGAACAGTTTTATTTAAAAGAATGAAAATAGCAACGAGAAAGATAGAGATTGCGACAGTGGAGGAAACTGAAAAGGTTTTGAAAAGCATAACATAGCTAACGTCATATATAACAAGAAGGAAGTACGCCACCGTGGAGGTGCGCTTTGCGACGGAGGAAGAGGCAATTAAGCACGCAATGGAGGAACAAATCGGTGGAGTGGATAATTTTGCCGTCGTACTGTGGCAAGCGAGTGGCCAGAGTGCGAGTAGACAAAGTATCCACAGAACTAGAAGAAACATGACTGCTGCCAGCCATAATGTTCAACATGAAAGGTGGGGCCAAGATACTGAACGCCACAAGGACAAACAGAATCAACTAACGGGGATACGGGATCGAGCTCACTATCCAGTCAACAATAGAAGACTTAAACCGGATTGGTGAGGAGATAGTGCTGCCCGACGACTTGAGATTGAGAGTGGTAGTAGAGGGCAGGCTGCCTGTATGTTTTACATGTGGAGAGAAAGGCCACATGAAGGCGAGGTGCCCACAGAGAGAACAGATGGAGAAGCAGGAGAGTATGGAACAGGTAGTACAGGTGGAGATGGAAGAAAAAACAACGGAGGAGGTGGTGGAAAGAAAAAGGAGAAGTGGAAGAGTGAGTCCACCGCCAGGTAACCAGAAAAAGAAGAAAGAAGAGGTGGAAATGAATGATGCGCCCAGAAAGAAGGAAGACAAAATAGTGGTGGAGAAAAAAGTGAAAAAGTAATTGGAAAAGTGTGCGAGAATGATTTACAGAAGGAGGAAGCAGTGTTGAAGACGAGGAAACAGTGTTGAAGACGCCGGTTAATTCAGCGAAGGAGAAAGATTCAGGAGTGCAACTGTACGAGGATGAAATGGAGAAATTGTTCAGAGTATCACAGAGTGGAGATAGAAAAGGAAGAGATACCAAAAATAGAAGTAATAGAAAAGAGAAAAACCAAGAAGAGGAAAAAAATAAATGGGATATCGTAATATATGAAAAAACAAAGAGGTTTTATATGACACATTCTATCAGTGTCCGAAGTTTGAAAGTGTTTTGCTACAAAAAAATAATATTTTAAATCTGTTGGTCAAAAGGTAAAGATCCCTCGAATGTTGTGGAGATTTCATCCTTTTAAGCAGTCCTGCGACGAGTAAAATTTACAAAACCCAATGCTGAACATCAATCGCATCGATTTCATCTGAGAAAGATTTCAAAGCAATTATCACTTGAGGGGAAAATATGAACAATGTGCCGTGTGTAAAAAGCTAAACGGAAATGTTTGAAACATATAATTTCAATATCGGATATTTTAACTGCTCAGAACAAAAAGGGAAATGGCCATGGTCTTCATAGACCAAGGAGGAGCAGTTCTGTTTCTTTCGGTAGACTTCCGTAGAAAAAACTAGGACTGGGATTATGCTCCAGGAAACTGAGGGTCTGTTTAGGAAGAGTATGGACACGTATGTGTGTTATGTAAGACAAAATACGGATGGCATGAAGAAGATAGACAGGCGTATGTGGGTGAGTGATGCAGCTAGCTATTTCAGAGAAACACATGGTGTTGTAGTATCACAGAGAGAGAGAGAGAGAGAGAGAGAGAGAGAGAGAGAGAGAGAGAGAGAGAGAACTGACTGTGTGCGAGTTAATGGACAAATCAGTAAAATGACTTTCGAAGATATAGCCCAACTCTCGGAATATGAAGCTGCAATTGTGACAGTAGCAGTATAATTGAGCCTCTCACGCAAGCAGTACTGCAATATGGGTCGTACCTAAATGTTGTAGAAAGTCGAGCTTAGATATACGGGTAGTGTTTAATTGCTCTTAAAAGGTAGTCGTTAGGATGCAATTTAGACACCCCAGAGATACTACGATATAGCATTTCTGGCGACTTTGACGACATTTGTAGTGTGTTGAGTTTATAAATCCTCTCTCCCGATATATTCTATAAAATATTTTCATGAAATTGGCATTAATGATTTCATCACATTTTTATATTAAATTATAAAAGAAATTGAAATCCAAAATTGTTGTTCAGTAACTGAACATCTTTTTGCAATATGAGTTAATCGACAGCCTCTCGATACTTTTAATATGTTATGATGGAAAAATCATTTCATTTAAAGGTTAATTGTCCGTGTTAGAAAAGTATATAAAATATATTTTTAAAAAATAATAGAATATAATATATTCTATTATCGTTCAGTTAAGTTTATCTAAAATTTCATCAAATTTAAAAAATAATTACCTATTATTGTGGTTTCAATTTAGGCACAAAGTCAGCATTTTGGGGAGGGGGAAAGTCAATTACATAGACCCCCCCCACTCTATTGGCACTAATTTAATTGACCCCAACTGAAGAAAGACAAAGTCGATCTTGGCGGAATTTGAACTCTGAGCGTTAAGACGGACAAAATACCGCAAAGTATATTGTCCGGCGTGATAACGACTCTGCCAGCTCGCTACCTTATAATTATCTATTACATTTTCAGTTGGCTACCATTTAAAATTGAGTTAGATTCAATAATAAGCAGGACGATACTAATTGCTGCCAGATATATAGTTCGCTATTAGACCATGTCAACAATGGAGCGTGCAGTAATTCTATTCTGTAGGGATCTACGAGCTGAAAGTGACTTAGTAGATCCCGGAAGCCAATGTTAGGTCTCCTATCAGTATTTGAGCCAACACTATCGATGCGTGCATCGAGGATAGTAATACAGTTTCCTAACACAACTAATGAACATGATGTGTCTAGAAACTTCTCCAAATTTCGATAATAATCAGTCTGACTCGAACTGAGTGCATAAACATCCACCGGCCTGATTTCCTTACGACAACTGAACGTCAGGACTAAAACGACCAGCCTACCTTCTGAATCAGAAAAAATTAACTTTTTCTCTGAAACTCAGTTTCTTTTAAGTAGGACCAACACCCCACCACAGCCCCGGTCGGCCTGGAGAAATTAATTTCTCATAGACTTTCAGGAGTGGGAGCAGATCTCTTGACCCTTTTAACTGACTTTCAGTAGCAACGATAACATTAAACATTGTGACCTGACGTCATTTAGGTAACGCCCTTGTTTCCAGTTCGACGCCCGGCCACGCATATTTGTACATCGTACGTGAACAGCAATAGAAAAGAATAAAACCTACGATTTTTAATCGGTGTCTGGAGGCGGTGGGGGGGGGGGACATACCTCCTCTTCTTCCTCTTGGGCTCGTGGTGGCGGAACGATGAGGTTCCCATGTATGCTAGTGTTAACATCCAGCCTGGGGCAGTCTATATCTTCCCATATTCATTTGATAAAGTCCTGTTAATTTTGTTATTTGTTTTATAAAGTTCTATACCGTCTTTTTTATTTACTGTCTGTATTTTTTCTACGTGTAGTGTTACCAGACGGTTCATCAAGTCTTTATTCGAAACGCGAACCGCCAATGTAGCAACTATCCTCATCTTTTTTAATCTCGGGTTTTCTTGCTTTTTTAATTACACGAGTCTCTTTTTTATCTTTTGCAGGGGAGCGTGGCTTTATTTTTCTTTTGTTCTGAACAAAAGACCACTCCTCCCCTCTTTCTGGCATTGGTGTTCGATTCTCTTGCGATTCCAGTTCAACTACCACTTGTTCCTTTTCTTCTCCCTCCTTCTTTTTTCCAGTCTCCTTGCTTTTACAGTCCATCCTAAGGTGTTCTTTTTTTTTACCACACTGGAAGCATCACAGTTGGCGACCTTCTGCTGTTACAACCAGCCGGGTCCCACCAACCTCGAAGATCTCGATGATTTCTTCCAGTGTGGTCTGTTCTGCATTTATAATCAACCTGATGTTTTGGCCGTGCCAGTTACGTGGCTCCATCACATCGGCCTGTAGCACAGTAATTTTTCTTCTAGGCCCATGGTTACGGCTGCGATGAGCCATCCAGGGACCACATCAGGGAGAATGTTATTTATAGTGATCATAGACGTTCTTCTACCGATGTATGCGGGTAGAAGAACTACTTCTTCAGTCTTTAATGCGTCGACAGAATGGTGTCACACTTCCTCTTCAGACTCCATTCTTACCTTTACCGTCCCATATCTCCTTCCTCTTGCAATATATTTTACTTTGTGCCATATTGGCTTTAAGCATTTCTCAATCTCTGCTTCAGTTGCAAATTCAATTTTCTTCTTCACTTTATACGTCTTGTATATTAGAGTCTTTTTTTCCACGTCTTCCATAATACTTTTTGGAGGGGCCACTTTAATTTCGTGCTCCTCTCTTGACATTATTTGTTTGTGTTGGTCAATATTGTTCAAATTGATATTTTAAATTTTTGCTCCTGTGACCGCGGCGAAATCGAGCTTCTTATTTTTCTCTTTTTCACTTCAGCCTATTTTTGGTTAACGTACATGGAGTCTCTGTGTTTTCCCCATTGTAGCCGGCATTTTCCAGGGAAATCCTCGTCCGAATCACTTACATTTTTCGACTTCTTACTCCACCTCCTCCACGCTCATGCACTTCTTCTCTTCACTTGGCTTCACACAAGCCATAATGCAGGCTTCCCCGCATGGGAAAAAAACAATAATTGTTTTACAACTCTAATAATAAACAATTAATGAACAGTTCATCAATAAACTTTAACAAACTTCACCAACTCCACAAAACAACGCAATCCAACAGAGCACAAAAACCAATCCAACGCAGCAAAAATACCCGAAGCAAATGTTTCGCTGGCTGAAACAATTAATTATCATTGTACACTATCTCAAAATTCACCGTTTTACATTCTTCGTTTCAAATTCAAATCTTGCCTAAGCAGATTTTGTTCACTACGAGAAATACTAATCTCCTGTTGTTATTCATTCATCATTTCTATCTCCTTCACTTTCTCATGCGATGCTGATTTTTGTTTTTAATAATTCATTCGTTATACCTTTCAGACTGTTCTACATTTTGCGTTATCCCTGAAGCAAGGCTTCTTTCTTTCTTTCTTTCCAATAGTGAATGGCTATGTATGTCCTAACAACATTTTAGCTTAGTTCTCAAGCACGTGGCTGTGTGATAAGTATATTGCATTCTAAACACATGAATCTTGGTTCAATCCTAAAGCAGGACACTTTGTGCAAATGTCTTCTATTATCGCTCCGGGCCGACCAAAGCGTTGTGTGTGGATTGTGGATTTGGCGGACGGAACCTGAAAGTAGTCTGTCGTATATATATATATATATATATATATATATATACATCTCTAAGATAAGGATAAATTTAAAAAAATCAGTAGCCAGCATACTAAAATGCCTTTTAAGGTGATAATTATAAACAATTATAAATAAGGGCAAAAGAAAAATAAATTCTTTGCCAATACGCTGAAAAATAGACCTTAGATCGTCTAGCCACATACAATATTATGTGTATTTATAGTCAAAAATATTGTATCTGGTTAGACGATCTAACGTCTATTTTCCAGCATATTGGGATAGAATTTTTTTCTTCTACCTTTATTTATTATTTATATATATATATACGGCACATATACATACACACATATACACACACATATATTTATACATATATATATATATATATATATATATATATATATATATATATATATGTGTGTGTGTGTGTGTGTCCTTGTGTGTTTTTGTGTGTGTTTGTCTCCCACTAACATTTGACAACCTGTGTTGGTCTAAGTCCTTGTAATCTAGCGGTTCGGCAAAGGACACGATAGAATAAGTACCAGAGTACCAGGCTTCAATATCAGACTCCCGCACCAAAGCGTTGCAGTCAAGATGGATGAAGCCCCAGTTTGTGTCCAGTCAATACTACACCTGGCACTACTGCCCTTTTCCAGGTTTTAGCCCCTTCTGATCAACCGCCGCCTTTGAAGCAACTTTTATTGTCTCCAAAACCAACTTGATGACCTTCCACTCCCAGGCCCCTGTGATGTCAAGCATGTATACTCTGCAGGAGGGCTGGCTTCCAAGCCCACAACATTACATCTCGCTGCAATCACAAGATAGTTGCCAGCCATTACTTTGGAATAAGTTCACCAGCCCAGCAAATAAATATTACAAAATATTATAAAATTAATTTTAAAAACATAAATATATGTATTTATAACTATTAAACATTTCTTGTTTTATTATTTTCACTATAAAAAGGTTTAATTAAATATTTATTACCACAAAATACATATATATTTTAAAGGATTCTCTCTTTTTTTCTTTTTTGTTACAATATTCATATAACTTTCGATTTCTTTATTGATAATATCGGTAGTGTTAATGTTTGCAATGATCGTGATGTTATTTTTCATATTATATTTGCAATGGATATTGCTGTTTTCGTAATGGAGTTATGGGAGTGGAAATCTTATAAAATGATCCCAAATCAATGCCGAAGACATCAGATATTTTGCATAAAGCTGTCGCCTTTCAAGAGGTTAGCAGAAAGTCATTGGGAGATGTTGCATCGTGAACGGATACCATTAAAACTAGAGATATAATAATATTCATACGTTTTATCAGATCATAAGCTCACATCAAAAGATCGACCAAATTAAAATGCAAAAGCTTAGATTAATCTGCTTTCTCAGTTTAAAATCAAGGCAATTAAGGGACAGTAAGTATAAATGACGGTTTGGATGCAATGGAAAATTTGTAATATGCTAGACACGGCTGCAAACTGACATCGTTACACAACATTTCTAGGTTTAAGACACACAGCTATACAGCCACACATATTTAATATATGTACAATTACACATCTCTCTCTTCCCTCTCTGTCTATCTATCTATACATACATACTTATGTGTATATCTAATTCTCTCTCCCTCTCTTTCTCTATCTATCTATCTATCTATCTATCTATCTATCTATCTATCTATCTATCTATCTATCTATCTATCTATCTATCTATCTATCTATCTATCTATCTATCTATCTATCTATCTATCTATCTATCCATTTCTATATACACGACACACACATGTATGTATATGTGTTGGCAAATATGTGTTTGTATTAAGGAACACGCATGTGACGACGAGTAAAAAATTTCTGTACTTTGTACCAAAATAGCATTACGTTTTTCTTTTGCATAAACGTAACTATAGGAAAGAAAATAAAATGATAGATATCAGGTAACTGTAAATGATAAATGTACAGTAGATGAAAGTTGTGGAAATGGAAGTAGCTCATATATATATATATATATATATACACACACATAATCGCTTATCTTATTTTTCTTCATTATTCCTCATTATTTGTGTATTAATCTTGATGTATTACCGCTAGGGCACGCAGAACACCATTTGCATATGTATGTATGCATGTATGTATGTATGTATGTATGTATGTATGTATGTAAGTATGTATGTATGTATGTATGTATGTATGTATATATATAGATATATATCAAACTCAGAGAGAAAGAGAAAAGCAGAGAGAGATAGAAAGCGAGAGCAGTTCGTATATAGAGTTTAAAAAGTGCTGAGTTAGAACATTTGATGACCTCCCAATACATTAAATTGAAGCGATTATTAGTTCGACGCTTGACATAAATGGAATTTAGAAGCGTGATAGAATAATTTAGATTTTTAATTATTCTGCTGACACTAATTAGCTATGTTGTTGTTGTTATTTAATCTGCAATTGAGTTGTGATCTGGAAATCATGTGATTAAAGACATTCCAGAAATGCTTACCCTATTTTATTTACTAACATAATGTACCGAGAACTATATTTCCCTATTTACACTGTCCTTTTGAAGAAGTTTAACTATAGTTTGCGTGTGAACTGGTTGCTATTTCTAGCCAATCATATGATTACATAGCGGTTCTTTTAGTAAGTTACTATGGTTTGTTGATTGTTAATAATATCCATCAGCAACAGCATATTTTATACTATATAAATATTATTGCACAGCATAACATTTATACAATACGGAATCGAAAGTGTATTAAATAATTATTACATTTGTTAAGTACTTGTTAATTAGTGCCATAAATTGAAAATATATTAAACAGATAAATTTAAAACAAAATCAAAATAAGGTCGCCTTACCCTACATGTTCCGCTCCTTTACATCTTGAAATATGCTATTTCATTAACATACACTGAGTATCATATTTGGATGACGATACGGGCAATTTAACAAATGCTTCATTAATGTGTTTTCGCGCCATCAGTACAACTTCTGAATGTTCTCGACGAAACTATCAAATGCTGCGTTATTCGATACTTAGTATTAAAACAACACAAGGAAAAAAACAAAAAAGGGAAAAAACTCTAAATTATTAGAAATATGTCAGAGAGTAATGTAATATTTTCTAAGTGTAGGTTTTCTGATGACTTTTACAAGTAAACAACAAAGAAATGTGGAAATTTACAGAAAAATTTTGGCATATGAAAATAATTTTGCGCTATATTTCGTTTCCTTTCTTTCGTGCTATATTTATGTAATTCTATTTCTTTTCACTTTCTTCTCACATCTATAAAACATGTTTCCTTGAAGTAACCTGAGTTTCTCTGTAGTTTAATCGGACTACACATTCGCACGTCGTCAATTCTCAGTTACATCAAAACCATTTTAGATAGCATCACCGCGATAGAATCACATGTTGTCTTTTAAACCCCATTTCACTCTTTTACATTTTTATAAAAAAATTGTGTATGCAGAGTTTATTGACATACCAAATATACTTTACATTAAAAAATACCTACCTTTCTGTAGATAAATATTTCTTGATTTTTTTCTTCGATTCTAATTCATGCTTGCTACTACGGCATATTTCGGGAATTGGATCGGATTTAAATCATGGGTGGGGAGACTTCAAGTTTGGTCGGACCTTTATACACAAGAATGAAATCTTAGAAAATTACCTTATTTAAATCTCAAAATTCTTTTATTTCAAATAATTGAATTTGATGAGTTAGCACAGAAAGTTTAAATAAATGACTGAAAAATGTCGCATTATAGATACACTTTTTCAAAATTCAAGTTTCGTTTTCCACACATCCACTTGCGGTGTTTGACTTTTCCTCTGTTGTGAAAAGTATAATGAAGGAGGGTAAGATTTCTTTCATTTAATGTGAGTTACATGTTTCAGAATGTAGAATATGATAAAATGACGGGAAATTACAAAAAGAAAATAATCCTTTTTAGTGGTTGTTGCTGTTCCAAAGCCATGATAAGTCTGTGTGGATGTGTTTGTGTGTGTATGTGTGTGGGAGGTGAACGTGTGTGTGTGGGAGGGGTTGTGAGAGAGAGAGTGAGAGTGAATGAGAGAGGTGGGTTAGAGATACATTTAAGACTTGGATTTTAAAAATTCTTCTTTTAAAACGGCTTCCCTTCATTGTTTTGCAATGCATGAAAAACGAAAAAAATAAAATAAAATAGAATAAAATAAAATAAAAAGCACGTTAAATCCCGACAAAAAAGCTATTTCTGAAAGTCTGCTTTTCCAGTTTCCAGTTTCCAGGGCACAATGAGTAATATATACTGCATTTTTGACTTTGAAGAAAAAATATTTTTACAAATGTTCACTACTTTACCAAAACTATATCAGCAAAGTGAATAACTTCTCTAAACGCAGTAAAACCTATAACATATTCAGAACACTATTTCAGAAAATTATCACTATACTCTTTGAGCAAATAAAAGACAAATTTTGGCGGGACAAAATGAGTAAGACAAAACAAAGTGATCCAAGCAACACCATCAAAATACAGGAACAGATACTGCAAAAGCTAGGGTTTCAAGAGTCCACAGCTCTATCAATATCCGTCCAAAATGTCTGAGAGACCTGCATGGCGAGCATGTAGGTGTCTCCAAACAAAACTGTAGCGCCTTCTGTCAAGAGATCCAGATGAGCCTACTTCACGGCAGGAAACACAGATGAGGGTTATTAGCAATTAAAACCTAAAGGCACACCTATAAAAGTCACTAAAGTGACAAGGGTACAGAGTGGTACCAGCAATGCTAGAAATAAGACTTAAAACGACTCATTAGCCACAAAAAGCACTATCTTAGTAAGTTAACAAAAGAAACAAAGCACCCTACTGTAGTAAGACATAGCTCTCTACTGAAGAAGCAAGTATACCACATATATGGTTATATATAAGGGTACAACTGCTTCTTCAGTAGGGAGCTTTGTTTGTTTCGTTAACTTACTAAGATAGTGCCTTTTGTGGCTAATGAATCGTTTTAGCAATGAGTCGTTTCTAGCAATGTTGGTGCCATCCTCAAAACACACACCATCACAAAAAGCAAGAGTCAGTCCAAATCTATGGAAAGATGTCTCAAGAATTCAATCATTACTACCATCTACAAGTCACACTCGCATTCTTCTTCTTCTTCTTCTTCTTCTTCTTCTTCTTCTTCTTCTTCTTCTTCTTCTTCTTCTTCTTCTTCTTCTTCTTCTTCTTCTTCTTCTTCTTCTTCCTCTTCTTCTTCTTCTTCTTCTTCGTCTTCTTCGTCGTCGTCGTCGTCTTCTCTGACAAGAATTCACAACGACCTCGAACCCACAAGAGTAAACAAGAGAGACAGAGACAGGCAGAAACAAGGAAAAAGACCCTTGTATTTGAATACTATGCGAATATTCTTTTTTAAAAAACTTTTCATTTAATTTTTCCCAAATTTAATTGTTTGCCATACTTACAGTTGAAAAAAGTCTCAATGACTTAAACCGGTACTGAATTTCTTTTTATAAATTTATTTTAGCATTTTCTACCTTGACTCTTTTATTCCATATATCAATTCGTGTGTTTCTTTTCAACATTATATATATATATATATATACTTTTCTACGCTAGGCACAAGGCCCGAAATTTTTGGAGAGGGGCCAGTCCATTAGATCGAAACCAATATGCAACTGGTATCTAATTTATCGATGAAAGGCAGAATTTGGACTCAGAACGTAAAGTCAGACGAAATACCGCTGGGTACACACACTATATACATACATACAGAGGTACACACACAAATACAAATACATACAGACACACATACAGATACACCCACACATACAAACACACAGACAGGAACACACAAGTACACAGATATGCAGAATACATACTTACATACAAATGTGCTCACAGGCATACACATATCTATGCATACATACATACATGCAGCATACATACATATGTGCATGCCCATGCACATATGAATTCCCTAGGTGCAGTCGAATGATCATTCATGGGCGAAGGAAATCCCATAAAACAAACATACATGCAGCGTGTATATATATATATGTATATTTCTTTACTACCCACAAGGGGCTAAACACAGAGGGGACAAACAAGGACAGACAAAGGGATTAAGTCCATTATATCGACCCCAGTGCGTAACTGGAACTTAATCTATCGACCCCGAAAGGATGAAAAGCAAAGTCAACCTCGGCGGAATTTGAACTCGGAACGTATATATATATATATATATATATATATATATATATATATATATACACGTGTGTGTGTGTATGTGTGTGTATGTGTGTGTTTGTGTGTGTGTGTATGTATGTGTCTGTGTGTGAGCAATTGCGCTTATGTTTACCA
This sequence comes from Octopus sinensis, assembly GCF_006345805.1. NCBI lineage: Eukaryota > Metazoa > Mollusca > Cephalopoda > Octopoda > Octopodidae > Octopus > Octopus sinensis. The sequence continues at coordinate 147,592,003 of NC_042997.1, forward strand.
GGATAAAACCTGTTTTATGGCAAGAAAATAATGTTAGTGATGTTACAAATATAAATTAATAAAATAATATAAGAACTATACAGTAAAGTGTTCATCAGCTTAAGTAAAACATGACTGCTACACAATCTTATTTAGTGTAGGCAGTTATTTTGATGCACTCAACTACCTTAAGAAAGGATTAAAAACTGAAATATTATCGTACTACACTATAAGTTAGTTTATTTGAATATTTAAATTTAATATTATAAACTTGTATATTATTTAAACGATAACATGTTTTGTAGTTTCACTTGTATATCAAACGCTGTTTTACGTTTTTCCAAGATAATGTTTTAGCATTAATCAAACAACATCTCTCTTTTGAAATGTCTTTTGAGCACATCCTCACTCCTATTTGCCTTGCAGTCATTCTTATAATAACAAAAAAGGCTAAGTAAGTGTAATCTCTATAGTACGTCCGACAGGCATATTAGACATATGTCACGAGAATAGAATTCTTATCTGCATCTTCATCCGTAAACATATCGCACAGTCGCCATTTATACTTTGTTATTCAGTTCAGTAAAAATAGTGCAACAAAGTAAACGGTAAGAAAATATTCTTCTCTCAATTTTTTCTGTGTTACTCTCTTTCAACATATCAGTTACTATCTGTGTGTCTGTTTGTTTTCCCTTCCCCCTTATCACTATGTCTTTTTCTTCTCCTTTCCGTCTCTGTTTTATCCCCTCTCTCTCTCTCTCTCTCGCGTCGTATATATATATATATATATATAATATATATATAGATAATATATATATAGCTATGCATGTATCATACGTATATATCTATACGTATGTAATTATGTATGTATGAATATATACGTATGTATTTAAGTATGTATAAATATATATATATATATATATATACACATACACAAATGTATATGTGTGTGTGTATGTATGTATATACATAAAATAGAGGGTGAGATATATTGAGAGGAATAGCAGAAAAGACAGAGATTATATGAAGCCAAACAATACGAAAGAAAAAAAAAAGACAAGCATCCTTCAGAAGTAACATTTCTAAAGTATCGACTAAAACAAATAATGCCATATTTAATGAAAATTAGAATAAAAATATAGACAAAGACATGAAAAAACAGAAAAACTTCCCAGAAACATTAAGAGTATCATGTGCAGACCTACAAACATCAGTTAGTCATTAACAGTATCATAAAGTAGTTGTAAGATACAAGCTTGCTATAAAAAAGTTAGACTTGGCTGGTTACAGATGTGCCATTAATAACACTTCACTTTGCATGCTGCTTGCTTTTTTTCTAGATTATATAGCATGAAGTTATTATAGCTGACAATTAATACCTAAGATGTTCATCCATGTTAGATAGTATATTTCTCTTATTTCGTAAGTGATACAGAGCGAAGTGAATAAAATGATAGAATTTAAATATAACAGACGCATAAAATTAATATTTGTTCTGTTTCCAGTAACATTACCGTCTTTCTCAATGTGTTGTATTAGGTGGGAGTTATAATGATATTTGTTTTAGCATTTAAATCAAGTGTATTCAGTTTCTTTTGCCATTTGGAAAGTAGAGCTGCATACGATTTCTCGTCGTAACAGTATACACAGCAGCATTTTATTTTCGATTTCTGTAACATTTGACAAGCTCCGACATTAAAAAGGATTTTAGATGAGATATAGATTAAAACTAGTTTGTATAGAACTGTTACTGATAATATTATATGTAGACATCCAAAAAGATATAAATACAAAAAAATCATACACAATACATACACACAATCCTCAATGTGTTATATATATATATATATATATATATATATATATATATTACGCACGTACACACACACACACACACACACATATATAAATATATATATATATACATGGATACATACACACATACATGCATGCATACATGCATACATACATGCATTCAGAATATTTTCAATTCCAATAGATTACAAATTAAATGTACGACATTTAGAAAGTGGGTCATCGCTAAAATTCTATCATCAGTCTGTAGTAAGAAAGAAAATTCGACGTACATCTATAATGTAGAATAATGTAAAAGAAGAAAGAAAAAGGAAAAAGAAAAAAGGAAAAGGAAATACAAAATTTAAAGAAATCATTGATTTCAATACATTAAAAAACCTCAAAGTTAAAAGCATCAATGAAATTGACTTCAAAAATATAAAATACTTTGCCATATATTAATAATATATCTTTTAAATAACATTGAATCCCGGACGAGATAGGTATTTTGAAAATGCATATACAAGAAAAAAAATATATAGCGTTACATTTTATATAATGTCACAGATATGAAATCCTACAAGAGGGCTATCAAAACTGTTATTGGAGACAGGAAGATTCTAAACCAATAAATTAGGTACCCGAACCATTGAGCTTAGCATTCTTTCTTTGGAATACTTATTAAAACCTTTCTGTTGGCAATTAGATAGCATAGAAGTAATATCATATGACACTTCACTATTGCAACCATCTATTGCGTGTAAAATATAGAAAACAGCGGTGAGAGTTCAGCGATATGCAGTTAGTTCGGCATGGTATAAACTGTAGACTTCATTAGCTGGTAGTACCACACACATACAGACGCATACACATACACATACATTGCTCCGCATATATATATATATATACACACACACAAATACATGCTACCCATATATATTGACAACACAACCCGCTAAATCCACAAGCTTTTTTTATAATCTCTCTGTTTATTGTCTCTTATTCCTTGACTGTTGAAGAGCGTAGATTCGAAACGTAAAGGACTTTTTCACTTTCCCGAGCGTCAAACTAATACACCTGCTTGTTGTTCATACACCTGTCTTCATCATTTGTTTTTTCTGTAAATTTCATCTATAAATATTGTATGTATCACATATATATATGCATGTGTATATGTATATATATACTGCATGTGCGTATATGTATATATGTATAAATATATATATACATATACATAGTATATATATTATAGATATATTATATATAATATATATATATTATTTAAGTAGTTGATGAATTATCTTAGTATGGATAATTCGGTTAACCGATACCTGGGTAGCAAATTCACGTCAGAAAAACATGGTTGAAACTACATGCCAAGGCAGAGATCACGTGCTTTCGTGTGGAAATTTTGTGTTTTTTTTAATACAAATAAATGAAAGAATGGGGTTGAACGACGATTTAACAAAATTACTTTATTCTCGACATATGTTTCGAAGGCTGCATATTCCTAATTTTCCTGATGAGAAGGCGGCATAATGCAACCCTTATTCCTTCGAAATTAGGAATATGCAGCCTTCGAAACATATGTCAAGAATAAAGGAATTTTGTTAAATCGTCGTTCAACTCCATTCTTTCATTTATATATATATATAATTAAATATTGAGTGTAGAAATTGATATTAATCAATCAAAACCAGTGGCTTAGCATATTTAAAAAAATCCGAAGATTAAAAATTATATTACATAAAAAGTAAGAGGAATGCTAAATTTTTTTGAGAATACAATCTTCGTGGCAAGGCAATTTGACGTCAATCTTCACCATATTAGCAATCCACTATGGTGGTTATCCCTCTTACTTTGTGCGTGTGTATTATATATGTATATATATATATATATATATACTATAATATATATATATATATATTAATATAAAAAAAAATATATATATATCAACAGCTGAGATCAGGGAGTCCAATATAGAACACAATTAATGGTCAAATGATTTTACTTACACTCGTGATAGAACATGGCTATAGAGATATGTCTACATGAACTCATTTTCTGCATAGTTTTCATCATCATCATCATTTCAACCATTTTTCTATTATATCTATTATATATATATAATTAGTAATATATATATATATATATATATATATATATATATATATTATATATATATATATATATATCTATAGTATATATATTATATATCCCTATGGATATTTACCCACAGACACAAACATACACACACATGACATACACACATACACATAATGATAATTTTTTCTATGGAATACCTTTGTCTCTAATGAATTTTTATTAACAGTTCTACAGTTCTAATCATTAAAAGGTGAACTACTTGATAAATGTGGTGTAATACTTGCATTTGAAATATTGTGAGTGTTAAAGAAGTGACTTTTTACAATTCAATAATTTTCTCAAAATTATTTTACTTTTACTTGAGTGTGATTGACGCTATTTTTGTATACATACATTTATACATAGGTATTTATACATAGGCATAGGAGTGGCTGTGTGGTAAGTAGCTTGCTTACCAACCACATGGTTCCGGGTTCAGTCCCACTGCGTTGGGCGTCTTCTACTATAGTCTCGAGCCGACCAAAGCCTTGTGAGTGGATTTGGTAGACTGAAACTGAAAGCCTGTCGTATATATGTATGTATATATATATATGTGTGAGTGTGTGTGTGTGTATGTTTGTGTGTCCGTGTTTGTTCCCCCCCCCCAACATCGCTTAATAACCGATGGTGGTGTGTTTTTGCTGATAGAATACGTACTAGGCTTACGAAGAATATCCTGGGGTCGATTTGCTCGACTAAAGGCGGTGCTCCAGCATGGCCACAGTCAAATGACTGAAACAAGTAAAAAAGAGTAAAGGTATCTATTTATATCTGCATGGATGTGTGTGTGTATGTGTATGTGTGTATAACTATTTGTACTTTGGTATACCGCTAGCAGTATTCCGATTAAAGCACTTTCACTCTTTAGGCTACGTGATGCCACCTACATTTGATATGTTTCACTAGATCTAGCTCTACCGCAGTGTTCGTTGTGTTTATAATGAATGAGGGAAAAGGAAAATTAAGTCCACGAGAATCCTTATTCATTACAAAGTTCGTTTTCACCCAACTTGCATCGGTCCCTTTGCGGGTGGAATACTATACAACTGGTTGGGTTGCACCCTCTGGGGAATCTGCATCTCGTGAGGTGTATTGTTTTATACAACCAGTTGTACAATAGCCCACCTGCAAGGGATCGATGCAAGTTGTTTCTAAACGATTGCTGTAATGAATAATGATTCTCGTGAACTCCAGTTTTCGTTCCCCTCATTTTATATATATATATATATATATATATATATATATATATATATATATATATATATATATATATATATATGTATATATATATATATATATATATATATTATATATGTATGTGTAGGTGTGTGTGTATTTATTTAAAGGTCCCAATACATGTATTAAAGCGCTACTGATAGTTTCATACTTTGAGAAAACTCAAACATATTCTTCAGGTGCAAACCACACATAATGAACTAAAAAAAATTGAATAATAGAAGAAAGGTGAAAAAACTGAGAAGGCAGCCAGAAGACACAGAATGTTAACACCAGTAAACGAAAAACGGTAAGACAAAAATTAATATGAAGAGTATCATTACAAGTGGTCAATACCAAGAGCCTAAATCCAGTTGCATCACAGTATCCGGTCCATTTGACCAACGATGAATGGATAAATCCATCATATGAGGCAGAGTTACTGCATACCTAAATGATAATACAACTGATAAGAAGACCTATATTGGATTATGTGAAGGGGAATTTAAAAATCGCTGTGCCAATCACATAGCCTCTTTCCGACATATAAACAAAAGTAAAGGTACTAATTTGGCTAGTTTCATATGGATTTTGAAAGATAACGAAACACTGCATGTGATTAAATGGAAAGTAATTGAGAAATCCATACCTTATGTGAATGAATGGAATAAATTTGGACTTTGTTTGGCTGAAGGAGCGCCGTGTGACTATGTCCATGCGTCTGTAATGTATGGATGTGTATCTACATTTGTATCCTTGTGTGTGTGTGTGTATGTGTGTGTGTGAAGTGTGCCTGTGTGTATATGGTCATGTGTTTCACAAATCGAAACCAGGAGCTGAGAAGAGAAATTTTTCAACATACGATCATGCCTGTATATATTGTGGGTGATTTCAAATCTATCATGTTCTAAATTTACGATAAATTCAACAGGAGTGGCTGTGTGGTAAGTAGCTTGCTTACCAGTAACATGGTTCCGGGTTCAGTTCCACTGCGTGGCACCTTGGGCGAGTGACTTCTACTGTAGCCTCGGGCCGACCAAAGCCTTGTGAGTGGATTTCGTAGACGGAAACTGAAAGAAGCCCGTAGTATATATCTATATATGTGTGTGTGTGTATTTGTGTGTGTTTGTGTGTCTGTGTTCGTCCCCCAAACATCGCATGACAACCGATGCTGGTGTGTTTGCGTCCCCGTAATATAGCGGTTTTGCAAAAAAGACCGATAGAATGAATAAGTACTAGGCTTACAAAGAATAAGTCCTGGGATCGATTTGCTCGACTAAAGGCGGTGCTCAAGCATGGCCACAGTCAAATGACTGAAACAAGGAAAAGAGTAAAAGAGTAAAGTAAAACTCAATATTAGTGCCGCATGTATACGCTCACAGCTGTAAGAAGACTGAATTCTTAAGCAATTGTTTAGAATCAGCATAAGAATTTCGTTTAGGACAAATAGATTAGTAGAAATTAATGTACTTTACAGAAGTGAATAAAGAAATAAGTAAGTACTGATGGTTAATGCTATTTCTTAGCATAATGCCAAAAATTTTCTCTGAAAAGAATGAACGTCACATCACTTCATTTACCTTCACTCATTAAAGTAAACCATTATTCTCCATAATATTCTCAGTTAAAATGTTTTTAATAAATGTTTTGCTAATGGACTTAAAAAAAAAATTCTTGTCATTTCGCTAAACAGCCTACTGTATTAAAGTGATCTGCCGCAACAAATATACATATATAGCAACAAATATAAATGCATGTATCCACACATTCATGCATACATGCAAACGTACGTGGATGGCAAATACCTTTACACTCGCACATGTGCATATTTATAGATCTACACGCATGAATGCAAAGTGTGCATGGTATACATGTACACACAACAAAACACAAGCACGTGCAGATGTGTATACATACATGTATAAATATATATATACATACATATATATATATATATATTTATATATATATACATTTATATATATATATATATATATATATATATATATATATATATATATATATCATATATATAAATATATTATATATATATATATATATACATACATACATACATTTATATATACATATCTATCTATATATATGGCTATATACATGTGAATGCATATATATATATGGCTATATATATATGCATGCATATATATATACACTCACACACCTATATACCAATATATATTCGCACACTATATATGCACACGCCTACGTATGTACATACATATTTACATCGACAGGTACGATCCAACGCATATGTGATATACATACATGCACACGCATTTATATCTTTCTATGCATGTACGCACATATACTCAAACACATATACATATATATCCCCCCTATACCTTGGCAGCACCATTGCAAATCCTTGATTTGGGTGAACCGAAAGAAGAGGAAAAAAAAAAGATGCAATGATATTCCATAGAAATAGAATGAAACTAATGCAGCTTCCATCGTAGTGGATCCTTAGCGTACTCCAAACTTCAATAGAATCTTTTGTGAAATGAAATGCCATGGAAGTATTATTTGAATGGAAGCTAATTATATATATTATAGCTCATCTACATATTCCTAATTGGCAGATCACATAGCTATGTGATACTATGTTATCTACAGTGTTCGAATGTATGATTGAATTAGCGAAGGAAGGAACTAGAGTGCAGATAACTAAATTTAGTTGAAGAATATTTATGAAATGACCGTATCCATTACTCTTAATGCATGATAGAAAATATGTACGTGCATAATCAAATGCTTGGGAATACTGGAATAGATGCAATGTTATAAGGATCGGCATATACAGACTGAGACACAAATATAAATATACGCTCAAAAGCCATTGAGCACATGCATATAAACACACGTATCTACGTGCATATATATGTGTATACATGTAGAGTTGTTTGTATGTGCGTCTCTCTCTATCTGCCTGTATGCATACATGTATATATGAATGTGTGTGTGTATATATATATATATATGAACGGCAACGAGAAACTCAGAGTAACAGATTTTGTTGAATTTTCTGCTGCTTAAAATAAAGTATATATTCTTTATATATGCGCATATATACCTAAGTGTATATATATATATATATATATATATATATATATATATATATATATATATGTGTATGTATGTATATCTGCGCATATATATACCTAAGTTTATATATATATATATATATATATATATATATATATATATATATATATTTGTGTATATATATGAGCATATATATCAAAGTGTATATATATATTATACATATATATATATATATATGTATATGATTTTATTCTGCATATTCATGTGCTTGCAGAATAAGTACGTACAGGTGCACACACAAACATATATACATATGATTATATATATATATATATATATATATATATATATATATATATATATATATATATATATATATATATACATACACTTAATTACAATGGAAAGGCAGTGATACGAAATTTTGAGATATTTTTATATTCAAATAAACATTATTAATAATACATACATACGTATATATATTACTTAGCGGCCAGCTTTACATATATACGCAATAATTTATATACAACATATACATATATATGATTGAGTGTGGCTGTATGTATTTATATGTATGTGTACATATGCTACATATATATATATATATATATACACACACACACTCACATTATCATATATATGCTTAAACATGCGCGCGTACTCACACGCGTATGTAAGCCGTATCCTATTAAATGTTATCTTTCGATAGTAACGTTTATGGTATGATTATACGAGTAAAGGAAACTAGTTAGTGGGTTAATCATTTACCGAGCTTTTCATTTAGCTTCAATGTCCATGCGGGATTTGTCTTGTACGAATTTATTTTGTGACCCTTAATAGTATAGAAGCTGTTGAAAAATCATGGTTTTTCTTGTACGGGTTCAGTTTGGGACTTGATGCTGCTGAAACTACAAAATCATGTTTGATATTTAGAAAGAGAAAGAAAGAAAAAAAACATACATGAAGAGCTTGGGAGGGAGATCTAAAGAGAGAAAAACTGATAGATACCTATGTAACTAGCAAGCTAGCTAGCTAGATAGATAAATAAAGAAATAAAGAACGAGAGAGAGAGAAATAGAGAAATATATATATAGAGAGAGAGAGAGGAAAAGAGAAATAGAAAAGGTGAAAAAGATTAAGTTGTAACAAACAAAGAGATAAAAGTTGTAACTATGGTTAGAAGTAATGTTTATCACCACTTCAACATGGCTGTTCCGTAAGAACCGACGTTAGTACCATTTTAACTTCCAAGGAGAACGCCTCCTCCAGCTGGCTATTCGATGGAATCTGCAGCCGATATATATTGCAAGCATATATATATTAAGTTGTGCTTTCCTGAAATTGATGCAACGTTGGTTTCGGAAATATCGCTCTTGCGGCGCCTGTTTTCAAACTTAGTCACAACAAATACCTCTGCTTGTTATATGTACAAACCAACGTGAACAGCACGTGTAAATGAATGTTCGAACAGTCGCTCCACACCTTGCAGTAGACCTGTCAGTATCTTTTCTCCTAATCTCAGTTTGTAGGTGATATCAGATAATATTCGATTTTGCTCTCCACATGAAGGAACTGAACATCGGAAATTGGCAAGCTGTATTTTCAACACTGGGAATCCAAATTAAAATTGAACCACTTTTGCTGCATGTCATCATTTGTAAAAGAGAAATAGATAATGTTTGATAATGATAAAACATCTGAAATATATGGCTAGATGTAGATATCCGTCCGCAAAAAAATTCCGAAGCACCTACTAGAAAAGTATTATGCCGGCTATGATGTAATATGAAATCCACAATCCACTTTGTCCTTTTGTTTCAAGCACAATAAATTACTGCCAAATTGTACTGATGGAAAATCTACAATATTGCAGTAAAAGTTTTAAACGAAAAATTACCAAAAAATCCAAGACTGATTAATAGACAAATTCAATTCTGTTTCACGACACTTCTCAACCAAGTCTAAAATTCCTCTTTGAAAATTAACGGAGTTCGATTATGAAATTTCGCTGCATCAGTCAACAGCTTATCATATTTTCGCACTCTTCAAACTGCTTGTACGTAATATAAGATACGCTCACTGAGAAGCCATAGTTGGTGGATATAATCAGTGCAGTGACTCACAAGATGAAGTTCTTCAAATAAGAATAACTAATCACGTTAGCAAAAGACAATTTAACGTAATGAATTAAATATATTTATTTGATTTTATTAATAATCTTAATTCTTGTTTTAAACAGCATTTCATGTTGTATAACCTAATATACATACTCTCTCACTATTTCCCTCCCGCGCACAGACATACATACAGACAGACACACACACACACACATACATATATGTGTGTGTGTGTGAGTGTACATATATATATATATGTATATATACATATATATATATACATACATATATATATATATATATATATATATATATATATATATATGTGTATATTTAAAAATTTAATAATCTAAAAATCTAAATTTAAAAATTTAAAAGTTTCATAATTTAAATTTTAAATTTTGTATTTCATATATATATTATATATTATATTAATTATATTTATTATTTGATTTTTATGTTTTGGTTTATGTCTTTGCCTAATAGTGGTTTTATCTCTAATTTAATTTATATATATATATAATATATATATATATATATATATATATATATATATATATATATATATATATATATATATATATATATATATATAAAATATATATATATATATATATGTTTATATATGTATATGTATGTATGTGTGCGTGTGTGTGTGTACACACACAAACACACATATATACAGACATTCAGACAAATATATATTTACACATACTCATGCACGTACGCACCCGATCACATATACATGTGTGCATGTATGTGTTTGTGTGTACGTGCGCGTACGTGTGCGTGTGTCAAATGTGCGTGCTTTGACTAAAATATTGAAAATCTTGGACACAAAAATATTCATTGGGATTGGGAGGATTTTTATTCAGCTGTATTGCTATGTGCTATACCAGTATATGTTCTATTCACTGTTTCCTATACATAGAAGGCGACAAATCTCATCTAAGCAAGTAGCTGGTTGTGAATACACACCATTGATAAGAGACGCATCTCTTAGGTTTCTTCACTGAAACTATAAGCAAGGACATGGGCTCATTTTAGATTCACCAGTTCGCGTTCTAAAGGCTGACGACAAACAATATGTTGAAAGACGGGTTTCTTAGAACCGCTTGCACTAATGAATTGAATGTGCTATGAACATATAGTTGTCATAAAGGAGAAATTATCCTCTTGTGGCATGTACAATAATGATTATCGTATTTTTATTCGAATCTGCTGGAATGTGTACAGAATAAATATAAAAGTCATCGTTTCAGATCTGGGTGTTCAATATTCAAATGATGATTTATGTTATATATATATATATATATATATATGTGTGTGTGTGTGTGTGTGTGTGTGTGTGTGTGTGTGTTTAATTAAGCATATTAGCTTTACAATCACTGGGTTTTGGGAGAATTTCCAATTGTGGCATCTTGGGCAAATATTTTTTTTGCCTCACACCACTTCTTGACAATCGGTGTTGGTTTGTTTATATCCCCCATTTTGGTGGTTCGGTGAAAAAGAGTCCCATAGAATAAGTACCTGGGTTAAAAGAAATAAGTACTGGATGTAAAAGATAACGCACACACACACAAACATGTGTATAACTACACCCTTAGCCTTTCCCACAACATATTATTCTATATGTTACATTTACGATAGGTTGCTGAAAAGTTCCTGGCCTTATGGTTATCACGAAAATCCTGACTGAGATCCATCCTTCCGAGTTTTTTTTTATAGGGCTTAGAAAAGCGGAAGGAACGCTACGATAAAATGTGAATTTGAGAGGGAAATATGTTGAATAAAATCATAATTAACCGATCCTCCTATAATTTCTTGTACTTAAAATCGGGAACTTTTTAGCACACCCCCATATAAATAAAATATTAAATAGGAATCTTTTATTTTCTCAGGTGCAAGTAATTCTATGCTTTTTTGTTTTTGGTTAAAGCTTCATAGACATTTCGATAAGCTGCCCTTGTAGCGCTTAGCCAATATCAGTACATCGTCATTCAAGTAGCATAACTCACAGTATCTACCATCTGCCTCAATAGCACAATACACTTATATAATTATGACACAGGGCTGGCTGAAACGTTAGCACGCCGGGTGAAATGCTTAGCGGTATTTCGTCTGCCGTTACGTTCTGAGTTCAAATTCCGCCGAAGTCGACTTTGCCTTTCATCTTTCGGGGTCGATTAAATAAGTACCAGTTATGCACTGGAGTGCATAATCGACTTAATCCGTTTGTCTGTCCTTGTTTGTCCTCTCTGTTTTTAGCCCCTTGTGGGTAGTAAAGAAATGGGTATTTCGTTCGTCTTTACATTCGGGGTTCAAATTCCGCCGAGGTCGACTTTGCCTTTCATTCTATGGGGGTCGATAAATTAAGTACTGGGGTCGATCTAATCGACTGGCCCCCTCCCACAGAATTTCGGACCTTGTATACACTTATATAATTATCACATTATAAAGCGAATAGTCTCAACAACTCACAGCATTAAAAAATCGACAATCAATGCTGACACATATCGAACACCGGAATATAACTCATGCTGCACAATTGCCACATAATAAAACGCAACAAACGTTATAGCTAAAACGATGCATACGTATCTTAATCAACATCCAACAAAGAAAAGTAAATGTCCGCAATATATAGTTGCAGACGTGGCTGTGTGATATGAAGTTTGCTTCCCAACGACAAGGTCCTTGATTCAGTCTCATTGTGTGGTGTCTTGGTAAGTGTTTTCTACTATAGCTTCCGACCGACCAAATACGTGTGAGTGGATTTGGTAGACGGAAAGTGAAAGAAGCCCGTCTATATATTAATGTGTGCGTCTTTGTGTTTGTGTTTGTCCGTCCTCCCACCGCTTGAGAACGGTGTTGGTGTTTTTACGTCCCCGTAACTTAGCTGTTCAACAAAAGGAAGCTATCGATAGAATTAATACAAAGCATAAAATATAGGTACTGGGCTCGCTTCGTTCGGCTGAAATTCTTCAAGACGGTGCCCTAGAATGGCTGTAGTCTAATGACTGAAAAAATTATTTTCTACTCTAGGCACAAGGCTCGAAATTTTTGGGGAGAGGTCCAGTCGATTAAATCGACCCGAGTACACAACTGGTACTTAATCGACCCCGAAAGGATGGATGGCAAAGTCGACGTAGACAGCGTTTGAACTCAGAACGTGAAAGCAGGTGAAATATCGCTAAGCATTTCGCTCGGCGTGTAAACGATTCTGCCAGCTCGCCGCTTTTATGACTGAAACAAATAAAAGATTGTGAAATGAGGGATAAACCTAAATAATATCATAACAAGAAATGGCCTTCGATGAAGATTGCTTTATTTCATATATATATATATATATATATATATATATATATATATATATATATATATATATTATATGTATATATATTATATATGTATATATGTGTGTATGTATGTATGTATGTATGTATGTATGTATGTATGTATGTATGCCAGCGGGCTTCTCCTTTTTCACCACAACAATACGTACAGAATTCTCATTGCCTAAATAAATGAGATCAGGGATTATTGGCATATTTTCAGGAATGTGCAGCCTTCTAAGTACGTTCTTTTAAGTTTCGCCTTGTTCGGTTGGGAAAATGATCCCAAAATGAAAATCTTCTATGATATTTATCATTTTTATCTCAGGTGATACATTGTTACAGATGTTTTTGTTATTTACCACCCTATATATAATTACAGTCATAGATATGCCACGGAGAAGCATATACTTCTCGGTATTTTCCTCACCTCCGCTTCATCGATGTATTATGTATTACCTCCCCTTTATTTCTCTCTTATCTTACGTATCATGGACTCTCACTTTCCATAGATTATAATGGCTTGTAAAATCAGCTGGCGTACTTCTTGTACATGCAACGGATGGTTATATTGGATATTCTTTTCTCTCTATGCTTCTGTCCGAGTGCACAAATAAGATCTCAAGATATAGTGACAGGATTCTGCTATAACGTGCAACCGAAACTCCGCAATTTAGTGTGTAGCTTTTGAAAACGATATTACCATATTATACACACACCCATGTACACTTACGCCCACAGATACACGCACACACACCCATAGAGATATACAAACATACATACGTACATGCATACATACATACGTATGTATGCATGTTCGTATGTATGTTTCTATATGTCTATGAGTGTGTGTATGTAATTGCATCTGTATGCGTATATGCTTACGTACATACATACATATATACATACATACATACATACATACATACATACATACATACATACATACATACATACATACATATGATACTGCTGGTTTTATCCGGACCAGGTGGTCCAGTAACACACGTCGGTCAATCTTGTTGACTGTGCTTAAAGCTACGGCTTGAAATATGTTCAGAGTGTTCCCCATTGATAACGGTATTTCCCATTGATAACAGCTAAAGTGCTAGAAACGCTGCGTCTGGTAAGGGGAAGCATTGTGGAGATATGGTATTTATACACTTGTTACCATAAGAGATTTTTTTGTGCACGGAACATGTTGTGAATTTGCCGTAAGAAGTTGAAATATGTTACAAACTAATCTTAACTGACCTAAAATTTGCTTATGGCTAATCACAGCCTGGCGCTGATGCTGCTGATGTGTTTATTAATTTGAGTGATTGTATGTGTGTCTGACTACATATCCCTAGATACATACATTACGATTTTTAGTTATATAGCTTCAGTTGTAGAAATAACAACAGGGAGTTGTTGCAGTGGACCAGTACAATGTCCATAATTGTACGCTGAGTATACTTGAGGCTTTCCACCTTGAGTTTACTTAGAAGATGAAAAATGATGTAAGGAAATTTCATGGACTCGTTGGATTATCCTGGTGAATTTGAAACACCTAACTACGTAAGTTGCCCGCGGAAGAAGTTACCTATACACATTTATACTTCTACTCACTGGTGGGAAGAATAGAGGTGCAATGAAAAGGGTTGCTGGTATGTAACGTAAGTTTGGTGTTCGTTATGTGTGTATGGTTGAAGATGTATATTGAAGGGTGTCATGCTGATGGAGAGACGAACTTTTAAAGTTGACAGATTATGAACTGCAAGTGGAATGCTGGGATATTCGAATTATTTCTCATGCATGTTAACTTTTTGAAAAAGAAGTGGAAGAGTGTCTGAAAGGGAAATGAACAATGCGCATGCATCTTTGTGTGTGAGTAGTTTAGCTTGTTCGTAGTTAAATTAACAGTATAGCGTAAATGCATGCAGGATTGAAAATAAGTTCTCGTCAAAAATCGATTGTAAACACTATGGAGTTTTGGTGATATAGTTGTCTACAAACTATACTTACGTTAGGAGTTGCGCCGTCTATCACAAGCAAGTGAATTTCTATGATACATTTTCTAACTTGGACATACTTATCTAGCAAGATATATACATATATCTGTAAACGATAATATATTTCGTTGCTGGTGAAGTATCTTTTCGATGTACTGTACCTTTTAAACAAGTTTGAAAATTCTCCTCTGCTCTGGAGCACACTGTGAACTGATCCTCACTATTGGAATAAGTATAACTCGGTCGTCACCTATAAGAAAATACGACAATCATAAATAATTACACAATTTGAAGAATATTAAAGAAAATCAATGGAAGCAATAATGTGTTAATTTCACAACTTCTATTTGCCTATTAGATTTTATATCACCGTTAGTGGCTTCGTTCAAGTTCATAATCAGAGATGAAAATAAAAGTGAAAGGAAAGTAGAAATACAATACAAATGAAATTGTTGTTTTATGTTTATTTTATCAATTTCCCATCTTCTTGTCACGAAATTGATGGAATTTATATTTGCTTCTTTATTTCCTTGAAGCCATTATATTTTGCTATTATTTTTGGTATTGCTCGCTGGGAATTCATCGAGCATCATCGGCATATTTCGATTTCAACTTTGACTCCGTTTTATTTGATTTCTTCGAATACTTTATTCGTAAATGGAAGTGAATATATATCTAAAGATTTCCATTTATAAGTCAATCTTGGAAACCGTTCCAATAATAGTTGCTTGATTATTTTACTTGATGATTAAGATAGTAGACTTTATGTTTTCCCTTCACAGATAAAAAAAGAAAAAAATACAAAAGAAATATAACATAAACCCCGATAATGTCGAAACATTCTTTAAACTTAGCATGAGACAATTAATATTACAAGGCAAAACTATATACCAAAAGATGAACGGAATATCAAAGTAATGTAAAATTATTGAGATAATTAAAAATGGAAACAAAGAAAAAAGTTAATTAGTTTTATTTGGTTATTGAAAATCAACTTATACATGAATAACATTAATTAATCATGGTTGTGAACTGGCGGTAAATATCATTACAAAATCAATAAACCTGTGAAATGTTCGAAGGGAAATTAGCATTTTGACTTTTTTCTCTCTATATTAGAAAACAAAATCTATTAGTCGTTTCCTTAGAATACTAATTCATCTAAATTTGAATCGTTATTGTATTGGTTCTGTATTACCAATAAACTAATTGCAAGTTTCATGAGAGAAGTTATAAAGAGAATTGTCAAGAAGAGGATATACTCAACAAACTTAACTGCTCAAGCAATTTTTAGACATCTTGTTTCAATTTATGATGTTTGAGCAATTATGACAATTATAAAAATGTATTCATACAAAGCAATTAATATTAGTTATTATAAAGTGTGATGACGTTTATTATTAGTTCTCTATTTAATAGAAGGAATTGCTATCGAGATATTCTAAAAGTTTCACCTGCTAAGAATCAGTTAAACCATCACTGGAGCTACAGCTTCTGTGATTAATTACGTTTGAAGAATATAATTAAGGTTAACATTATAAAAGAAAAGTAATAAAATAACGAATACCACTTCATTAAATATTTACACATAATTTTGGAGGCCATTCTCATATATTTGGGTTCACTATGACAAAAGTGTGAGGAGACTCTAAGTTACGTGATTAATGTATATTTCGTAGTGTATTAATAATAACATTAAACTTTCCAAGAAGTTTTTGTTTTTCTTTCTTAAGATGACTTTTAAATTATCGAAAAATGAAAGTAGAATACTTAGAAATTTATAGAACGTTATTAGAATAATAATAAAACATACACTATAATCAACAAATTTAGGTATACTCGAACCATTGTTGTGGCGATAAACGAATTTCTGAAGTAAGGCTTTTAATTATTTCTAAATAAGTGCATTATAGCGTCGTTGATTACGTGTCTTCCTCACATCAATCTCTGATTCACCGACATCCTGCCTGCAAGAGGGATAGATAAGGGAAATTCTTATCTATCCCACGGTGTAGGGCAAATATCGCAAGACTCTTCCTTTGACGAGTACTGTTCTATTCAGTTTCCTCACTGACATTTATAGTCTTCATATAGCAATGTCTTAACGTATGCGCTCGCGCACACACATACACATACACCCATACACGCGCACACACCAATAAATTCGAAACGTTAGTACCGATGACAGGTATATTTTAAATATAGAATTATCATATACATTTCTGTTGACTTTTCCGCATTATCAATGGTCTTCTGAATATTTAAGGAGAATCATTAATAAATAAATATGTGTCTGAGTATGTGTGAGTGCGTGCACGCGCGTACAAATATACATACATACAAATACATATATACATACATACACATACATATATACATACATACATACATACATATATATATATATATATATATATATATATATATATATATATATATATATATATATTTATATATACACACTCATCTATAAATTGTGGCGGTGAAGACGCGTCACCCAGCGGTTAAAGTGTTGTATTCACGATCGCAAGAACGTGGTTTCGATTCCCAAACCGGCGGTGAGTTGTGTTTTAGTTCAAAACACTTAATTTCACGTTGAACCAGTCTACTGTGATGAGAATGGATAACTCTGCGACAGATATGCTTTCCGTTCAGGGGGAGTGTTGGTCTACTCGACGAAGCAGTAAGATGGCAGAATTCAAAAACTTGAACAATTCGCGGAAGCGCATTGTGACAACATCCCATAGCCTGGTAGATACAGTGATATATATATATGTATTCGGTGCGAATATTTTTTTATGGCGCCGTGATTTACAATCCTGTAAATAATAATAATAGTATTTTTATATAAGCTTAAAGCTTATGGTGATCTCCGTGCAATGACTAAGGAAAATAGTCCAATAAAGGGGCATATAAGCCCTCGACAGAAAAAAAAGAAGAGGGCTTATATGCCCCTTTATTAGACTGTTTTCCTTACACATTACACGGGGATCGCCATTGGCTTTAGTCCCATTGTGTGACACCATGGGAACATGTCTTGTATTATAGCCTCGGGCCGACGAAAGCAATATATATGGATTTAAGGGAAACATATGTGCGTGTGTGTTGTGTCTCTCTTTATCCTCCCGTCACCGCTTTACACCTGGTGCTGTTGCGTTTACGAGCGGTTCGGCAAATTAGACCAATAAAATAAATATAAGGTTTATAAGATAAGGCCTGGGCTCGATTTGTACAACTAAAATTCTTCAAGACATTGTTCCAGCATTGCCACAGTCAATATATGTATGTATGTATGTATGTATGTATGTATGTATGTATGTATGTATGTATGTATGTATGTATGTATGTATGTATGCATGCATGTATGTATATGAATATTGTAATTTTCTTGAAGGTTTTCAATGTGTTAGTAATGCAAACGTGCTTTTGTTTTTAAAAAATTCTCAACGTAATACTCTTGAAAAGTTTGGGAAAACCTGCATATTGATTTCAATAAGTATAATCAAAGAAAAGATACTGAGTTGTCTGACATAATTTGTTTAAAACTTCTATTATGTACATGGAAATTTCTATCAGTAAGAAAATAATTCGAAAGTTTAGAGTTTCTTATATTTAATAAGATTCCCCTTTATTAAATTTAAGAAAGGAAATAAGATCCCCCTTATCTAATATGAGAAAGAAAAGAATCCAAACTTTCCGAGTTTCTAATATTTTATCGTTATCAAATCTACATAGAATGGATAATAGAATGTGATTAAATGAGGATTTGTTTTCGAATTCTCTCGTATTTATCGTGTTCTCCCTTCTTGGCTTAAACAGTTATTTATCCAGAATTAAACAACACAGGGTCGTTATAGGGAAATTCGTCTCGAAACTCGCGCAAGATGGACAAAAAAAAAAGAAAAGAAAAGAAAAGCGTCTCAAGGACACACTCAAAGCCTCATTGAAGATCTTTGAGATCAACTCTTACATCTACGTCGAAATATTAGCCGTATTACCATGTAATCACATCCTATTGCCTTATGTATGTATGTATATGTTTATACGTAGAGTGGTCAACGAGTGATTTGTATGTTGTACATAATACGAGATACCAATTAAATCTCTATGTACTGAAAAGTGTAGTGAATGTCTGGCTTTATTTTAAGTACAGTAGATTTAAATGACTACCTGTATTTATTATAAGATGCTTATTTATTATGATGCATTCTTTTAAATAAATCACTATAAAAATGCAAATTGTTGAGTCAATGATTTCGAAATCTGAGTGAACATTAACGGGCCAGTGAAGAAAATCTGCAAACGTTATAATTGTAAATACTCTTGAAACGCGCAAGTTTCATGAGATGTAAATATTTTAGAACTAGTTATATCTCTCTCAGACAGAAAACATAAATGACTTAACTATGCTAAAGAAAAACGTTAGTTATACATACAAAGTGAGAGAATTACAATTTATCAATCCAGGTTATTGATTTATTATTGTACCTCTAGACATATATAATACACAGTCTGAATATCAAACTTGTAAAGCTGAGTTTCAGACCAATAGATTTGGTTCTTACACTGCAATTTCCATAAGCCGGCGGAATTGTAATAATATGCAAAAGCATCCAAACGTCTTATTTTTAACGAATTTTTAATCATGACTATCTTCCCTTCAGCAACTCTTCTTCCATTACTAACATGTACATCAACATAAATTGAAAATAAACAGAAATAATAATGAATACACACATGCAACATATCAAAATGATAAATGGTTATATAAATAAAACTAAATCAAATCTGAGAAGAATCCTTCAAGGAATATTTCGGTTAGATACACATAAATCATTGGAATTTGAAATAGAGAATAAAAAAAAATATGGATTATTCAGATGAAGAAGTGTGGTGCCATGATCTTTTGCAAAGGCGGCAAATTGGGAGAGTCGTCAAATGTCGGGAAGGTTGCCTCCTCCCCATAGAATTCGTGCTGTCAGCGAACTGAGATCAAATCTCACCGAGGTCAATGTTGTCGTTATCCTTTCAAGTTCGATGTAAAGTTGAAATGTGGGGCGATTTATTGATGGAATTGTCGAACCGATTACCTTGCAGTATTTGTTCCGGCTCCTTGCGCTCTGCGTTCGAATCGCTCCGTGGCCTACAACGGTGGTAAACTTAATTTGACACTCCGTTTAGCAGCACCACTTGGAACATTGGGTGTCTTTTGTGTAATCTACTCTGTTGTAAACGTTTGGACCAGATCCTAGGCATGCATACGTGATTCTCTTCTTGTACTAGATTCGGGGAATTGCCTTCCATCCTGTCTGAAATGTAAAAGATAAATCGAAGACTTTGCATGCTGGCATGAATATTTGCGTCACTGGACACCTTTAGAGACATACGTGGGATACGTGACGATTTTAAATCCGGCGAAAACTTAATTCTTTCTCGCAAATATTAATATGCAGTATCATCTATCGATATCCATAGATGAAAATGTATACTGACACACAGAAATTGCAATATGTGCACACAATACATAAGAGGTTGTAGCATAGTGAATGGGAGGGAAAAGATGGGAACATGGAAAAGCAAGAATTAAATTTAAATTCTAGGAGTATATTAATAAAATATGATGGTCGTTCCCAATTTTCGATGTATGAGTGTTTGAAGGATAAGAGTTAAAGATAAAAACAAACAAAAACCTTAAGTAGTTGCATCTATTTGCGATGGATGTGTAAAATCAATTTTAGTCCGGGTATGACTTTTACTATGAACTCGCAATGGGGATATTGACTTGTTTGATTTTGCCTAGGATTGGGCAAGCGGGACTGTTGATTGTTCTTCTATTGTTCTTTTTCTTCAACTCAAATTGTTTAGATGCATCGTGACACATTTTACGCCATGCGGATTGATCTAGGCAATGACTTTTCTAAGATGTCAGATATTAGTCGTTGCTTTAACTTATCCTTATACCCAAGGAGATATCTTCCTTTGGTGCGATATCCCTCCAGGTTATTTACATTATTTACATTTGACAGATATTTGTCCTCATCTTGTTTGTTGTTAATACAACGTTTCGGCTGATATACCCATCAAACTTCATCAGGTGTCTTGGGGATTTTCCGAACCTGCTTACTCATTCCTGAGGTAATTTTGATGATGTTATTATTATTATTATTATTATTATTATTATTATTATTATTATTATTCAGATCACTGCCTGGAATCAAACTCGGAATCTTGGGGTTAGTAGCCCGCGCTCTTAACCACTACACTATATGCAAGTGGAGTGAACTTTAGGGCTTATAAATCTAATATTTTCCTATCCTTCCTTAATACCGGTTCCCATATGCGGTTCATATCTACTGTCGGTCTGATTAAGAGGTTGTTGTGTCCTAGCATATGTGCTGCTTGTTTCAGTTTTCGAATTTTTCAGTGGTGAATTATTATTATTATTATTATTATTATTATTATTATTATTATTATTATTATTATTCAGGTCAGTGCTTGTAATCGAAGTCAGAAACCTGGGGTTAGTAGCCCGCGCTTTTAACCACTACATCATATGGGCAATTATTGAGTGAATTTTAGGGCTTATAAATCTAATTTTCTCCTATCCTTCCTTAATACCGGTTCCCATATGCTATTCATATCAGCACTCAGTCTGCCTAGGAGGTTGTTGTATCCTAGCATATGTGTTGCTTCTTTCAGTTTTCGTATTTTCCAGTGGTGTTCTCTGTCTATTACTTTAACTTCATCTCTTAAATATAGAACTGTATCCCTCCACTTGTTGGCATACAGAAGAATTTTCGGAATGCGGTCAGGTTTCATTCGAACAACATGTCCTACCAATCTGCACCGAATTCTCATCAGTATGCTTTGCATCCTGGAGATATCACATTTTTCTAAGATTTTGGCATTGAACATCTTACCTTGCTATTTTATGTTGCATATGTTGCACAAACAGCACATATAGAAAGTTTCAACTTTCGTCATATGTGTGTTGTAAGGAGTCTCTGATTCTGCTCTATACAAAAGCCTGCTAAGGAAAGCGTGGGTGGTTTAGCGCTTAGATAACCAAACATAAAAATATACACGAACGGCCATAAAAATTTAAGATCACATGTGAGGATATAAAGAGGCACCAAGCGGCCTTTAGGTGACCGATTCACCCCTTAGAAATAGTATTAAAGTGCACTAAAATCAAAACCTAGTTTTAAAAAGAACTCACATTTGACAACATGATACTGGTTGAAAAAACTATGAATAATATTAGAGATGGGGAATGCTGGAGCCACTTTTATCATAGATCTGCTTCTTTAAGGTTGATGTGAAGCTATAGAACAACATATTCTTGCTACCAATTGCTTTATGTGAAAAAGACATTGAAATAATGAAAATTCAAATTCTCTTTTACTATTTTGGTTTACAAGAATCCGTCTGAATAAGCGATACAGTGTCGCTTATCTAAATTAGATAAATAAATAAAAAATAATTTAAAGTGTGCTGTAAATATAATTCCTGAAACATTCATGTCTTCAGAATTATCAGAAGAATATAACTGAACTGTTGTTATCTAATTTTCCACTGAACATACTGATCTTTGGTCTCAGTTGATTAATGAAACCATAAATATTGATATGAGATTTTTTTTTTCATTGAAAAGTTGCTTCGTATCAATTTTCACGATAAAATTACGACTTGGCTGAATATTTCTAAATTTATCTGAAATAAACCTAGTTTTGTAATGCTGTTGTAGCAATGATTTAGCATATGCTAGCACACGATCGAATCGGCCTATTACATAATACATTCAAATTGTGACTATTTCGTCGTTTTAGGAAACTATGAGCTTATATTTAATTAATGTATCCTTCATGCGAGTACGACGGAGTGTGTGATTTCAAGGATAAGTGTCCTATATTAAACTACATTCAGTGCCCATGCAAGGGCTCACATATTGGTTGGATTCACGGTAAATTTCATATATTTAGCAATCGAAATGTTTTTCATATGTAAAATTATTAAAACACACCAATGAAGAGAGAAGAATTGGAGCATGCGCGCACACATTCTCACTACTAAAATGAATATTTCTTTATGTATGTATGTAAGTATGTATGGTGTGACTGTGTGCTTATGTGTGCGTATACACACACACACACACACACATACACACATGCTATAACTTTTAGCTTTATGAGTGAGGTTCGATCATATTCTCCCACCAAAAATATGAATACATATACGTATTTGTGTTTGTGTTTATATGTCTGCCCGTGTGTTTGTGCGTATATGTGCGTGTCTTCGCATGCATCCATATGCAACTTTTATTATAAATTCATTTTTATCAATTCATTTAGTAGATAAGTATATCGAATATTATCTATCTATCTATCTATCTATCTATCGATCTGTCTGTCTGTCTGTCTATCTATCTATCTATCTATCTATCTATCTATCTATCTATCTATGTGTCTGTATATCTGTCTGTCTATCTATTTATCTATCTATCTATCTATCTATCTATCTATCTATCTATCTATCTATCTATCTATCTATCTATTCTATCTATCTATCTATCTATCTGTCTCTCTTTCTGTCTGTCTATCTATCTATTTGTCTGTCTGTCTATCTATCTATCTATCTATCTATCTATCTATCTATCTATCTATCTATCTATCTATCTATCTGTCTGTCTGTCTGTCTGTCTGTCTGTCTGTCTGTCTGTCTGTCTATCTGTCTGTCTGTCTGTCTACGTGGTTTATTACGTGTGTGTGTATTGTATGTGTATATATGTTTTTAATGGCAGCATATACCTTTAAACAGCATATAACCTTTGAATAGCTGTTACATACACAACACACCCACTCACACGCACGTGAGCATGCACACATTCAGACACACACATACACACAAATGTGCTCTTGAAAGGTGACATATTGATGCGCACAACCAAGTGGTTCTGAGTTCGAATATATTCTGAGTATCTCCAGTTGATGCTATTTTTTTATAAACTCGATTCAAACTATTCTTTATAAGTGAAACAGGTAGTCGGAAAACGTATAGGAGCACATCGGCTGGATTCAGCTTCTTATTCGAAAGGTGTAAATTAGTTTCACGTTGATTCTACTTGAGGTTTACATGAACATTCTCAGCAGAATCTGTGTGGTGCTGTGGTTACGGAAACAGCAAAAATCACAGAACGTTATACCAAGTTATGTTCCATTGAAAATGACTGCAGTAAATCATACCTACCTACTAACTCAGTTTACACTCCAACATCTCTGTATGGCATACATTTTATCCTGTGGTGCATAATCCCAAAAATACAAGATGGTCAATGCTGGAAAGGCTGACATCGCATTACACAACAACAGCAGCCATTCAAGAATTTGGTGTCATCTCCCAGTGATATCGGGCGTCAACGAAGAGCCCTCGACTACAACAAGACGACCAAAGTTTTTTTTTCCAAGGTCTGGGGTCTCCCGCCCCTCAGCCCTAGACCATCACCTAATCACCCTTATCCGTCTTGTTGCTTAACAACAACAACAACAACAACAACAGCATTAAGAGCAACATCAAATTAGATGCGGGCGTGGCTGATAAGAAGTTTGTATCCCAAACACATGGTTCTCGGTTCAAGCTCCATGATGTGGCACCTTGTGCGAATATTTTCTACTATAGCCTCAATCCAACTAAAGTCTTGGGAGATGATTTGGTAGACTGAAACTGAAAGAAACCCATCATATGTATGTATGTGTGTGTTTTTGTTTGTGTGTGTGTGTATGTGTGTGTATGTGTGCGTTTGTGTGTGCTTCTGTCTGTGTTTACATCTCCGTAACTTGGCGGTTCTGCAAAAGAGGTTGATAGAATAAGTACCAAACTTAAAAAAAAGCAAAAAAAAAGCGTCAATGATAATTACCAGAGTCGATTCATTCGACTAAACACTCTTGAAGGCTGTGCGTCAGTATGGGCGCAATTTAACGATTGAAAGAAGTAAAAGGTAAAAGATTAATAAAAAAAAGGTACATCCTGTCTAGTCAAGTGTTAGGAAAAACTGCTATTCAGTAACCTCTCAATCCAAAACTCACATCGCAAAATTTATAACTCCCATTAATCAAATGAGGTCAAAGATTGACGTATTTAGTGGAAAATTAGATAGCAGCGTCTCAGTTATTGTCTTCTGGTAATTCTAAAGACGTGAATGTTTCGAAAAATTATATTTACCGCCCACACTTAATGGGGTTTCTATTTAGTTAATTTAGATAAGCAACATTTCCTTTATCCAAGCTGACCCAGCGAAGGCTAAATATAGTAAGAGTGAATATGATTATTTTTAATATTTCAATGAGTGTAAGGCGGCGAGCTGGCAGAAACGTTACCACGCCGGGCGAAATGCTTTGCGGTATTTCGTCTGTCGCTACGTTCTGAGTTCAAATTCAGCCGAGGTCGACTTTGCCTTTCATCCTTTCGGGGTCAATTAAATAAGTACCAGTTACGCACTGGGGTCGATATAATAGACTTAATCTTTTGTCTGTCCTTGTTTGTCCTCTCTCCGTTTAGCTCTTTGTGGGTAGTAAAGAAATAGGTATTTCGTCTGTGATTATGTTCTGAGTTCAAATTCCGTCGAGGTCGACTTAGGCTTTCATCCTTTCGGGGTCGATATAATAAGTGCCAGTTTTGTACTAGGGTCTATATAATCGACTCCCCCTTCCCCAAAATCTGTGCCTAGTGTAGAAAAGAATATTTCAATGAGTGTCAAGGCAGCGAGTTGGTAGAGTCGTTAGAACCCCTGGAAAAAGTGTGTAGCGGCGTTTCGTTCGTTATTACGTTCTGAGTTCACATTCCGTCGAGGTGCACTTTGCCTTTCTAGATAATTTCGAAGTTAATAAAATAAGAATCAGTTGAACACTGGGATCGATTTAATCGACTTAGCTCTTACTTTGAAACGATTTTGTTGCTATCTTTAGCAGGTCGAGCGCCTGTTTGTTTGTAACCCTAAGTTTGGTTTAATGTTGTTTGTTTATGTTTACTTACGTAGATATTTTTATCTCATTAACTGCTGCATACCAAGTGTCTCCCCTGTTCTATTACTTTACCCCTTGCAGTTATTCGCTGTCGTAGATTCTATCTAACTATCTATCTATCTATCTATCTATCTATCTATCTATCTATCTATCTCTCTCTCTATCTATCTATCTATCTATCTATCTGCCTACCTACTTACTTACCAACCTACGTAACTAACTACCTGTCTGTCTGCTTGTCTATCCATCCATCTATCTATCTATCTATCTATCTATCTATCTATCTATCTATCTTTCTATCTGTCTGTCTGTCTGTCTGTTTGCCTGTCCGTCTGTCTGTCTGTCAGTCGTTCTCAGTCCTGTACATAAGCTTACCTATTATTTCGGTCACGTTGAACCGAAAACGTGATTTCTAACTGTGTAACCACAATTATTCTGCGGCTTATGTTTACATGTCTTGCTTTGTAAATAGTGTCAAAGTAATTCTCTTGGACCGAACTATAACATTTTTCATCAGTATGATAGCTGGTATCTTGAGTGGTTTTAGTCTCAAGTGTTTGTATTCTTTGTATGTCATTGTTCCTGCTACTGGAAAGTTAGTAAACATACATTCTCCGCCTTGTTTGGAGATGTTGCCAACAGTGTTATTTTCCGTTAAGATATCTTTGAACTGTATCGATGATCAAATATCTCTCCTCTCTTTGTTGTTTGATTGTTTTGTGTAATTGTCTAGTGATCTCGTGAATTATTTGGTATATTCATTACTTGAGGAATTCTGCGTCCGAATACATTTGTTTTATGGACATACATTGGTTTCAAATTTCGGCACAAGGCCAGTAATTTCGAGGGAACGGTTGAATTGATGATATCGACTCCAGTGCTCAGATGGTGCTTATTTTATCGACACCTGATGGACATATACTGGAGTGAATTCTCTTTCAGTTCGGGAGAATAGAAGAGATCCATTTTATATTTTTATCACCGTTTCAGTTTAAATTTAATATTTAAATGGAGTTAACTTTGATGTTGTTTGTTTGTTCTTTCTCGAGCCACGCCTGGCTCATAAGGGCCGGTTTCCCGGTTTCCTTGGAGTATAGGTTCCCCACCTGGACAGGACGCCGGTCCGTCGCAGGTGAGCTTCAAGATTCAGGAGGAAAGAGTGAGAGAAAGTTGTGGCGAAAGAGTAAGCAGAAGTTCGCCATTACCTTCTGCTGGAGCCGCGTGGAGCTTAGGTGTTTCGCTCATAAACACACACATCGCTCGTCAGGTCTGAGATTCGAACCCGCGTTTGTATTGTCATCATCTCACAAACAGCTGAAATGAGCTTTGTTACTGAAAATTATAACGATGATGATAGTGGTGGTGGTGGTGGTGGTGGTGGTGATTGTGAAAAGTAATTTTTATTGAACTAATTTTTTTTTATATTAGACCATCGCTTAACGCATGCGTATAAGTGCAATTATTTATCGTTTGTTTATTTAAAAAAATTAATATCCAATATTTATAAGGTTTAATTTAGTCTAAATTTCGGATTCACAAGAAACACGGTTGCAATCTTCCCGAGAAAGAATGTGCAGATAGGGAGCACGGATCTGAGAGGAAGAGCGAGATATAATATAAAGAGAAAAAAGGCGCTACTGAGGGAGAGTGAGAAAATGAATGCAGACGAAAATCTAGTACATTTAAAGAAAACTAAGCTATGAATGCTATAAAAATGCAAATCATTCTTTCTTTCTTCAATAGGCCCTCTTGATTTTTTCATTCAGTGGAATTTACACAGGTTCCCCTTGTATATATGATTTTATAGTTTACTGTTTAGTTATTAGTAAGATCAACCAAAACATATTCCACTTAGTGAAAGACATCATTGAATATATAAAATATTTAAATACCAGCTGCTATTAGTTTCATGCTGTTGAAATACAATAATTCACTACATTTATATATCATGTCTTGAGCTTCCAAGCTTCCTTCAGGTTTCAATATATTACATGGCTAGTCTTACTTGAAAACCGAGAAAGGACGTGAAAACACGAGAGAAGGTGAATGCAAATGACGGAACGCGAAAAAGCACATCGAGAAGACAAAAGGTAAATAAAAACGGATATAGAAAGGAACTAAAACTAAAGCTAGGCGCCACCCCCACCTCCTTTGTATGTCGAATTCATAGTTAACATAGCAGGTTCAGAATAATTTAACGGAGGCCAAAGTCTGTAAGAAAGCTTGTGAAATCCGAAGAGGGTGATGTCCTCCAGTTCGACAAAATAAATTTGTTCATATGCTTACATTTGCTAAAACTTTCGGATCTGCAATTAATTTGTGCGGTGGAGGTCCTTGATCTAAAAAGAATGTGAAATCTTCAACTGCAATATAGATTGAACCTCTTTCCAGTTACATATGACGGGGATTTCCTCACAAAGTTCCAATTAATTCTTAGTGGTGTGCAGTTGATTTTCTGATCTCCTATATGGCAAGCCTACTTTATGGTTTTATTGTTGTCTCTGTGTCGGAAAGAAGTCTAGTGGTTTGCGTGTCTTTTTCTGTTAAATGACGTCTTCGCATAAACAGACGTAATTTTTCTTTTGTGTTTCCTTATTTTGGAGCACTATTGTAATTTCAGCCTCTTAAACTGTGGTTATTAAGATTGCCTGATCGAGAGGGCAAGCTTCATGAGAGTGGGTTCTTGGTGTGGCTTGCGACTGATAATGTCTTTTGTATTGGGGCAGCAATTGTATGAAATTGTTATCGAACCACTAATAAGAATTTTCCCGTCATTACGGTTTATTGCCAAATGCCTATCTAATAATGCCATGCATTTCTGCCTATGTTGGTTTTAACATTCAAACAGAAAGGTGGGGGCGAATAATATTATTTTAGGTTTCATATTTTCAATTGAATGTATGTATCATATGTTATCTTAGAAGCCGGCGTTAGCCAGGGCATTAGGACTGCCCTATCAAATATTTCCTTAGAAGAGGAAAGATAAGATATCCAATTACTGATATTTGCCACCATGTTTTTAAACTCTATAGGCGTAACTGGTGTGTATGTGCATGCGTATAAATGCGTGTGTATATGTGCATGAATGGGTGTGTACTTGTGTGACTAATTGCTTTATTGATATCGTTTTATTTATTTGCTGAATTTCTGCTGGTATCCTTTCTACATCCTGCGTTGATAAATGTATTTGAGTTTGTTCAGTTTATTCTAGATTTCAGCTGTATGTATATTTTTGTAGCTTTATCATGCATTTTTATGGTTTAATATACGAAGAAACAACTTTTGATATCGTTATATATTGAAGCTTAACTGGATTTTATCGTTTTTGTATTTTAGAATTTCTTTGGCACGATAATATTCAATGTACATCGACGAATATATGACAAATGACTGGTAAAAAGCATATAAACTGGATAATGTCGGGTTTTCAATATGAGGTTTTCAAAAGATTAGTCCCTCTTTTCTCTATATATCTATTCATTTATACAAGCATATGTGTGTTTACTTGTATATGTGGAAACCATAAAAATCCTAAAGCTTTCTATAAATTCGGAGAGGAAACAGTCACAATACAATATAAAATAGTAGGGCAATTATTCCAAGAGAATGGCTCACTGACCGCAGACCCACGAAGGATAAGTGAAATACTCTGAACAATTTAAAAGTGTCTTCACTTCCATGCTTGGACACATGCAGATAAAGAATCAGGCTGAATTCTTTAATACTGCAGTTCTAAAAAAGGAGGCGTCAACCATCGATTACATCAACATAGATGTAACAACGACGATAGAAGAAATGAGCTCATGCTCCCCAACTGGTCCTAATGGCTTCCCAGCTATTCTCCTCAAGTCATGTAAGTAGGCTTTAGCGAAACCACTTCAGATACGTTTCCAGAGTTTCCTTGCAAGTAGTAAACTTACTAAATATACTGAAAGAAGGCATTATATGCCCCATCCACAAAGGTGGAAGCAGAGCAGAGGCCAAAAACTACAGGCCAAATATATCTGACTTCACATATCCGTAAAGTCATGGAGCGAATCGTCAGAAAGAAGTTGATAATGTTCTCAGAAGAAAATGATTTATTGAACAATGCACAGCATGTCTTCTGTCCCGGAAGAAGTAACCTCACACAACTCCTACAGCGCTATAACTGGGTTTTGAAACAACTGCTTGACCATTCAGATGTCAGCGTGATATACCTTGAATTTGCAAAGGTATTTGATAAGGTAGATCATGGCATGATATGTCATAAGTTACGAGACCCTGGCATTGCTGGTAAACTGAGAGAGTGGCTACACGACTTCCTTAAAGACAGAAATCAGGTAGTCGCAGCCATTGGTGCCCTTTCTGAGGAAACTCAAATCTTAAGTGGTCTCCCGCAGGGAACTGTTCTGGGACCATTAATCTTTATAACAGCCCTCTTAAACATGCCCACGGTCATTGGGCAGTCACTGAGAGTTATGCCGAGAGTTATGCATTGTACTGTACCAAAGGTACCAGGTACTGCAATACTCTAAGGTTCAAAGACCTACAGCTCTTCAATGCCACAAAATTTAAGAAATCTGCAGAAGGTGGAAGTAGATGTCTTCATAAAGGAACTAGACTTCCTCCTCTCTACAATATCGGATGAAGCAACTGCCCCACATGAGGTTTAGATGAGGGCACCGGAATCAAACCCCCTTACACATCAAATGGGATGACAGCCGGGACGGGGGCACATACATGAGTGGTGATGTAATGCACCCCAGACTGAGTATTTGAGTGGGTGATGGTATGCGCGTATATTCACATAATATGGAAATTGGAATTAAAATCCCGAATCACACTTTCGTTCCCCCAGCTATTGTTTGACTGTAATCCTCACCTGATCAGGAAATATGTCACTGGATAATGGGCTAAATTACGTACACTCTTACTTGTAATATTATTTTTGAATACGCTGAATGTTATAATCAATGAAAGGGACAATTGAACGCAGAAAAAACATTAAAGTATGATCAATTTACTGCACGTAGATATTTAGAGATGTTTCACTTATTTCTTGGAAAATGCATGAAATATAAAAATCAGAGTAACGATTCAGTGAGCGTCATCTCTCTATTAAAATACATACATTTTATGCATTCAATAGTCGTTTTCCAGTTCTTTTGGTTCCATACACAATCCACATTTTCAGACACACTTGTGCACATATACGTCGCATACACACACACGCACGCAAGCACTAGTCTCTCTGTCTGTCTATGTATGTATGTATGTATGTATGTATGTATGTATGTATGTATGTATGTATGTATGTATGTATGTATCTATCTATCTCTCTCTCTATATATATATATATATACATATATATATATATATATATATATATATATATTCCCCCTTCTCTTTCTGTATATACATACACACACACACACACACACACACACACACACACACACATATATATATATATATATATATATATATGTGTGTGTGTGTGTGTGTGAGTCCATATGTGAAGTTGATAAGTCAATTACAAACTTTTCGCGAATTAGCAATCTCAGCATGTAACCAAATCTTCACAGATGTATGTACATACTACACAGAAGCCGTGACCTACAACGTTAATTCCATTGTAAATCTAAATCCAATGTCTGAAATATATGCTCTCCTCGGATCATATTCAAAATAAATTTGTCTGATATAGAAGACATGCCACTGTCCAGAATCTCTCATAGCAGGTTGTAGTTCGTACGCTTCAGGTCAAATTCCAGTACCCTATTTTAAAAATCGATATCATCAAGGAACTTTATGAAGACTGTTATATTGCTATTGTTGTTGTTGTTTATTCACAATCCAGTCATAATGGAGCAGGACTGTGACAGAAATCATTCCATCTGTGATCAACTGTTTGTATTTCAATATCAGAGCTTTTATTGTCCAAAGTGTTCATATTTATTGGAGATGGTTTATATGATTAAAATGAGAATTGACTACTACCTTTAACAGATTGATTGATTGCATGACGTCGTATTCATGAAATAACTGTTGTTATTATTTAGCTTCAGGGTCGCCCAGGTGAGATATGCCTATGACTAAAGCGAACTAATGGTGAAGTTTTTTTTTTTATTTTACAAATAGTCGAAGAAGCAAGCCTCAAGTTAGCGTCCAGTAGCAGAAAATCCATACACCTGTCCAGTATTGCTGCATGATATTTGGTGTCGCATTTCAGTCAACTTCAATACATCTAGAGAGATAAATAATCTTGAAGAATATTTTCAATAGAAATGTGCAGCCCTTTACACGGCATACTCGACAAGAAACTATTGAAATAAACTCATTACCCTAACTATATGAAATAATTTTAGTATTACTTCAAAATCATTCTTAGAGGCCATGCAAAAGACAATGGCTACTGTTTTACTCCTTTGGCTAAACTATATAAAATTGAAATGAAAATCTTTTATTATTACCAACACTGCTTATCAACTTGTTTGTGTTATGCCACTTAACACTTATTAGGTAATCCCACTTAACGATAAACATAGAAAGAAGTATATTTTATCAGGCTCGATAAATACCCATGAATGAATTGCATCGTTTGCAGAGGTATCAAATACTTAAAATAAAAGAATCAGAATGCCTCACTAAATATATTACAGTACATTGCAAAGTGACCGAAAATATGTTGATTCAATCGTGTACAATCATGACAAAACTGGTTTTTCATTGCAAGGAAACAAATATATAACTGAAAAAAAAAGGGAAATTATTGTAGTACAATGCGTTTAGCTTTTGTTGATGCTTAACTCCAGATAAGGTCTGATTGAGAAAGCTTCGAAGGAAAGCATTTTTTTAATAACCATTTCGTCATAACTCTGATATACATACAAACAGACATATACATAAATGCATAGTAATATACGTGCTATTTCTCACACACAGACACGGACATGTATGTGTGCGTGTGTGTGTCTATTGAAAGAAAGACAGAGAGAGAGAGAGAGAGAGGGGAGAGAGAGAAAGAGAGAGAGAGAGAGGGAGAGAAAGACAGAGAGAGAGACATGTAGTAGTTAATGTGTTATATGTCCATTACTCAGAGTTTCATTGGGACGAAGCCACTTGTCTAATCGTACAGAGACCCGCTGTCTCTCTCGTTTTGGGAGTTTGTTGTTTATTTGTGTGTGTGTGTGTGTATGTGCATGCGCGCGCGCGTGCGCGTCCGTAGATATATATATATATATATATACATACAAATATATATATATATATACACATATACACACACACACTGTATATCTATATATAAATTTATATATTTTAACGTAAGCAAAGATAAAATATATTTATTAAAAGTATGGTTGCAGCTTTGGTTCCAATTTCATGTTTGTGCGTGTGTCTGTGTATGTATGTATGTATGTATCTATGTATGCGCATACGCACCCAAACACACGCAAACACACGCACACACGCACACACACACACACATATAAACACAGTCGGGCAAAGCGTGAGAGACGTGCGCAAGAGAAAGACATGAGAGTTAGAATCTGTTGCTAAATGAGGAAGGTGGGAACGGCAACATCTAGGATTGGTTTATATATAATGAAATCTAAAAACGAAAAAAAACAAAGAAAAGAAAAAAAAACGAAAAACTATCTGGAAATGTTTAGGTTACACAACGATTCTTCTTTTTTTGAAACTTATCTTTATTCAAAGAATACATCATCTTTCTCACAACGAAAAAGAAATAAGCTTCTGCGAAAATTAATTCCAATGCTGATATGTACATTTTATATGATAACTCATCCATCAATTATGACAACTATAAATAAATCCTAAGTTTTCTATTTCACACATTACAACTTTCTCTCAGTTTCGATTTCTCTCCGTTAAATTCACTGCTATTCTCGAAAGACGTCCAATTTGTTTATACGTATGTATGTATGTATGTATGTATGTATGTATGTATGTATGTATGTATGTATGTATGTATGTATGTATGTATATGTGTGTGTGTACATATGTATGTATGTATATATACATAAATACAAATATATGTGTATTTATATACATATATATATATATATGTATATATATGTATGTATGTGTGTATATATATATATATATATATATATATATATATATATGTATATACATATCTATATCTATCTATCTATATATATATATATATATATATATATATATATATATATATAGATAGATAGATATAGATATGTATATACATATATATATGTATACGTACAGTCACATACACACGCACACACACACACCTACACACACACACATACACACACACACACACACACACACATACATATATATATATATATATATATATATATATATATACATATATTTATATATATGCACAGTCACACACATTCCTACTCACAGAAAGTCTCGCGGAGGCAATTATACGCAGAGTGAAAACCACGCTCTCACGGAGACATACGCACCACAGAAACATATGCATAC
Organism: Octopus sinensis; assembly: GCF_006345805.1. NCBI lineage: Eukaryota > Metazoa > Mollusca > Cephalopoda > Octopoda > Octopodidae > Octopus > Octopus sinensis. The sequence continues at coordinate 147,627,141 of NC_042997.1, forward strand.
ATGCATACATGTATACATAAAAATGTAGTTTTCTGGTCTCTCGTTTCTTTCGTTAGCATAATCATAATCGTCAACGTCGACGTTGTTTTGTTTAGTCGTCGTCTTAGCCTCCGTTGTCGTTATCCTCATCATCTCCATCATTACCATCTCCTTTTAATTTTTATTATTCTCTATATCATTTATGTTAAATCATCATCATCCCCATCCGCATCCTCGTCATTTTCCATGTCATCGCTGTTATCTTCAATGTTCACGACAATGACGGCGGTGACAACGACGCCCACCTACCTTCCCTCTTCCCTCTCCTTATCATCATCATCATCATGATCACTTTTTTTTCTATTCTTAATATCGTTTGCAAAATTTTGTATTTCCTGCTGTTAGTAGCGATCTCTGATATCTGAAGTTCAGTGCCACACGGATCTGTTTACTTGTCCTTTGCCTGCTCTTCTGACAATCACTCGTGACAAATGACGTGCCAGTTAAATACAGGTATTCCTGTATTTATATATCTACTTTAAATCTGACCAGCAACTTTCTGAATAGCAAGGCCCCCAACTTTTCGCGGTTTCCAAAGTAGCACTTTCGTTACCTGGTCATGTCGCCACAACTTCTAGTGGCAGAACTGGACAGCTTAGTCCAGTCTGTCCGGATTTTCTCCACTGGTATAAGATGGAATTTTGGCTCTCAAAATATGCTACGATGCTGATGAGACGAGGAAAACTTGTCAGGACAGAAGGCATATGTTTGCATTTCTCATTTCCGGTGACTTCTTTTGGGGTTTGTTCATACCACGTATTTGCTCTTTGTAGGCCGTGATTTCCACAGAGCTGCTAATGGATCATTCTTGCCACGTTGTAATAGCATCTTTTGTATTTGCCTTGTGCCAATTTCATGAATCCGCGAACGATATGCCTTACGGTTTCACCCCTCTCCTCACACATTCTGCATTTGCCACTATTGGTAGTGTTGTCAATTCTGCATTTCATATAATTGGTCCATAACGCTTGTCCTTGAGCTGCGCATATGAGTGCTTCTGTCTCTATCTTTAGGTCACTCCTGATCCGTAGTCACCGGTCCTCTGTATCTGTCTTGGCGCTCAAATCTCTTGCAAACTGACCGTACATTTTTTTCCTGCCATGCATTTTTTTTGTTCATTTCTTGTTTAAATTTTTCTTTATCTATACAATTTTCAGTTTTGATATCGCCAGCCTTCTTCGTGTGTTTCAACAGTGGCTCTACGGCATGTTTTATATACCACCCTAGCCTGTTTTCCTCTGCTTCGATACAGTCATGGCAACTGATCAAACCTCTCCCACACTTTCTTCTGGACAAGTTCAGCGTATTGGTTTCACTCTTATGGTGGTAGGCTCCGTCAACATTTTTCTGGTCTTAGTATCCATTTTTCACTTCATTTCTCCCTTTTGCCATTTTACAATGCCCGCTCCATACCGAAGTGATGCTAACGCCCACGTATTAACTGCTTGGATTTTATTCCATCAGTCAATTTTGAGTGCAGCACCAACCTCAGACTTCGGAAATACTCTATCCTCAGTTACACTTTCATTTCCTTTTCCCATTATCTCCTTGCACTCTAGTACACCAAGGTATATCTGTCCTTCCGTTTCAATTTGTTTAATGAAGTTTCTCTTCGGTAAATCTATCCCTGCTAGTGCCTGTACCTTGCCTTTTTTAGGTAGATTACTCCGCACTTCTTGAATCCAAATTCTATACTAATATCAGTGCTATTATTATTATTATTATATTATTATTATTATTATTATTATTATTATTATTATTATTATTCCTTCGTAACACAGTGTTGCTAAAAATGCACCGGAGTCTTTAGTTATCTGTCAAGTCACAATAAGGACCTCAAACAAATAATACTTTCCTTAAGATGTGTGATGTGCCCAATAAGGCTGCTTTTTGCAAGACATTAATCTTGCGTGAGATTTCCAGTTGCCTTAAGAAGTTTTAAAGTTTCAGTGGGATTGAGCTCAACGCTCCGATCACCACAGGTATCACGTTTACATTACCCTCTCACATTCCACACAGTCTTGCCATATCTACTTTCAATTCGGAGTACTTGGTGACTTTTTTCAACCTCTTTACTCACAAGATTCATGTCATTTGGTGTGGCTACATCAATGATCTGGTAGTATTCGTCTCTTTTATTCAATATGACAATACCCGGCCGACGATGTTCGATTACACGATCCGTCTGAAAATCATAGTCCCAGAGTTTCGTTAATTTCCATCCTCCTGAATAACTTTAATTGATACATGCTCATACCAGTTCTCTGTAACGGAGAACGGAGAAAACGAGTCACCTTGAAAGATTCCCCTTTTAATACCAACTTCTCCAAGGAATACATTACTTCAGTACAATTTGGTTTTCCACTCTTTCATGCTGTGCATCAGAAAATTTGTGATGTTGTCAGCAACACCAAACATCTGCAGGCATTCAACGATCCAAGAATGAAGCATCATATCATATGCCTTCTTAAAGTCAATTCAAGCCATAGACATGTTTGCATGATGTTTTTTACAATGCCTCAAAACTGTTTTATCGATGACCTGGTGATCCTTGATACCCTGAGAACTCTTCCTACATCCTTTTTGTTCCGTTGGTAGTATTTCTTCCTATGCCAGAAAAGTATATGTCTTTGCACACATATTCCAATGAGTATCTTCCAGATTACATGTAGGTATGCTATGATACGCTTGTTTCCCACAATATTCGCATTTCTTCTATCTTCCATTACAAGTGTTGTCCTCCCAGTCACCATCCACGTGGGGACTGTACCTTTATGGACACACTCATTCAATTGGGCTGCAAATCTTTTATGAATCGTAACGGCTTTTCAGTTAGGCACTTTACCCACTAGTTCTTTCACTTGTTCTTTCACGTTTACCCACTTGTTCTTTCAAGTTAATCGTGCTTATGACAATAGTCCTTAGTTTCTTTCCTTCTTGTAAGTCTGTCTTGATAGTTCCTATCCACATTGCATCTCTTTTATGCACCACATTGTTTCCCCATAATCCACTCCAGAGCTCCTTGGCTTGATTTGCATCAGAAGCGAAATTTTCTCCATTATTTCCTTCTAACATTCGGAAGAATTGCTTCGGGGTATTTTGGAACAATCTGTTCTCCTTGAACTACTTATTTCTGCTCAGAAATCTTCTAATCTTCTGGCTTTTTGCCATGATTCTCTGTTTTAACTGCTCTATTAGTGCATCAAACCCGTTCTTCCGTATTTTATATTTCTTCTCTAATTTTTCTCGGTCGGTCTTTTTCCCATTTTTCTAGTTTCCTCTTAACCATTGCTCAATATTTCCTAGATCTTGCCTTTCCAGCTTTATGCCCCTTTCAATGCGTCGTTTCCACCATCGCTCTTTTGCTCCACCAGTTTTTGTTCTCGCAAGTTGCAATTTCTCCTCAAAAGGTAGCGCAATAGCTCGGAGAAAAATTCCTTGTTTGTGTCATGTCTTCCATCTGGATGTATGTTATGACAGTATTTATCTTTTGCGTTACATTATTTATCATATTCCTAACTACCCTTCTCATATTCATGGGGATTTTTTTCTTTTGGAGCATTCATTGAGTCGGTGAATCGTCTTTGAATTTCAAGCAATTCATTATCTAGCTGGCTCATTTCTCCTGCATGTCAAACCACCACAGTATCAGGGTTCACTGTATAACGTTCCTATTCCTCGCCCTTAATAGCCCCATCCTCATTCCCCTGTTCCTCCTGTCTACTCTTCTCCCTGTTTTCAACTCCGACCATCCTTTGTAGCCCATCCGCAGGGTCTCTCAGCCTCTCTCTCTCTTTACTCTTTTACTCTTTTACTCTTTTACTTGTTTCAGTCATTTGACTGCGGCCATGATGGAGCACCGCCTTTAGTCGAGAAAATCGACCCCGGGACTTATTCTTTGTAAGCCCAGTACTTATTCTATCGGTCTCTTTTGCCGAACCGCTAAGTGACGGGGACGTAAACACACCAGCATCGGTTGTCAAGCAATGCTAGGGGGACAAACACAAACACACACATACATATATATATATACATATATACGACAAGCTTCTTTCAGTTTCCGTCTACCAAATCCACTCACAAGGCATTGGTCGGCCCGGGGCTATAGCAGAAGACACTTGCTCAAGATGCCACGCAGTGGGACTGAACCCAGAACCATGTAGTTGGTTAGCAAGCTACTTACCACACAGCCACTCCTGCGCCTCAGGCTCTCACTAATCCGAGATATTCTACCCCAGTTAAGTAACACTTCGTCCTAATCACTCTGACATGGTCCATTAGTTTATTTTCTGTCATTGGACACGTTCTTTTCTATCCAAGAATTTCAAGTTACGTCAGTCTACTCCACGACTTCTCTCCAGCTTTCCTCTTTCATGCCATTCAATAAGTGTATCGTACACTTCCTTCGTCCATTTATATCTGTTTTTGCGCACACCGTATATGTGATCTGTTGTGACATAGCAACCGTTCGAGACCAGATCACTGCCCTTGATGCGAGCGGGTTCGGGCGTGTCGGGCGGTAAACCTTCACCATGATCAGCTATAGCTTCATTCTTGCCGTTAACTCTTTCCTTGTTGTGTTGCATTATGACTTCATGAGTCGTTCGTGGGGTTTCCACGTGAGTTGTTATTGAGATCCCATCTCTCTCTTCCTCTCTTTATTTGTATATATACGTGCACATGTATGTACATACACACACATATATATATAAATAACGTGCTTGCATTGTGTCGCCTCCATAACCACAGTGATTATCATTACCACCATTGTTCTACCAATTGCCTTTAAAATTATCAATAATAATATGGGTCCCAGTATATTGCAGCAGATCTTCATCACTATCAAATACTCGGCAAGCGTTTTCCTTTCACTCCTATAGACTCTGTACTAATGAGTCCTCTGCCAACATACTTTCTTTTCATATTCAGTCTGTTTACGTTTACATTTAACACTTAATACTGTCTTTTGCACTCCCTGCATGAATGGTAATCCAGGCGTCATTCTCACCTAATTTTTAGTTCCTTTACTGGCCATTTCAAGTATTCCCACAATCACTGGTTTTGTAACCGTCTTCAGAGTAGGAGAAAGAGAAGCAGCTTAGTGAATAGACCAAATTCTATAGGTCTGTAAATACATTCGGTAGATGGAATGGAGACCAGCAGTGGACATTCCTCTGCGATATGGAGACAATAGAGGCCTCACACCCTTGTGGCCAGCAGACGTCAAACGTGTTTACTACTACTAGCGATCAATGAGAGTGCTGATCTTGGTCTTGAAAAGAACCAGTTGACCTTGTTCTATTTTTAATTTCTAATAGAAATATATATATATATATATACTGATGTTCATGTCATTGAATTTTTAAATTTCTGATTTTTAAAAACTTTTTCCTCTTCTTGGTATAAGTTTTTTCTGTGATATACAGTTTTTGTAATTGTGCAGTTTGTATTTATTAGCAGGTGCTTATCACCTTAGTTTAAAAAAATTTTATTTATTGATTTTATCTTGCATTTTATTGCGTTGTTGCAATAAAAACTATGTTTACATATTCGGGCAGTCAGGGAGAAAAGAAAGATGAAAGTTTCACACAAAATTGTAGATACTAAACTTTAAAAAAATTTCTGGAGATGTTCGTTTGTATGTCCGATCAAAAAGACTAGTGTTTTTGCAATAAAAAGGATGTTTACATTTTTGAATACTCAGGGAGAAAGGAAAAGAAAGAAAAAGGAAGTTTAAATTTTCAGAGAAAATTCTAGATATTCTTTCTTTTCTTTTATTCTTTTATTTGTTTCAGTCATTTGACTGCAGCCATGCTGGAGCACAACCGTTTTAGTCGAGCAAATCGACCTCAAGATTTATTCGTTATAAGCCTAGTACTTCGGTCTCTTTTGCCGAACCGCTACGTTACGGGGACGTAAACACACCAGCATCGGTTGTCAAGCGATGTTAGGGGACAAATACAGACATACAAACACACACACACATGCATATACATATATTCAACGGGCTTCTTTCAGTTTCCGTCTATCATCCACTCACAACGTTTTGGGCTGCCCGAGGCTATAATAGAAGACACTTGCTCATGGTGTCACGTAGTGTAACTGAACCCGTAACCATATGGTTGGTAAGGAAGATACTTACAACACAGCCACTCCTGCACCTATTAAATTTTTAAAATTCACTAAAGATGATCTTTTGTATGTCTAAACAGAGAAAACTGTAGTCTTCTTAAAATAAAAAGGGTGTTTACATTTTTGAATACTCAGGGAGAAAGGAAAGGATAGGTATTCACAGAAGTTGTAGACAGTAAAATTTTTAAAGCTGATTGTTTAAGTATTATTATTAATGTCATCATCATCATCATCATCATCATCATTATTATTATTATTATTACTTTATTTATCAGAGTCCTTTGGTCACACATTGTTTGACCTTTTCAGCGACTCTTTGCTTTCTGTCCCACGTGTCTCCTCTTGGCTTGTCTCATTTTCTTTCTACTTACCGAAGTTCGTATTGATATTATATTTAATTAAAAGAACACGAGAAAGGTTAATCGGAAATCATTATGCAATGGAAAACGAAGAACGTAACATGACTTATATAATTTTCATTTTTTTCTGAAGGTACAGCAGAAAACACTGGATATATTTTAGATTAGTTATAATTTGACTCACAACGCGTATTATTCACTGTATTTGCCGAACTAGTTATAAAAAAAATTATTAAACAACATGCTTTAGAAATGGTCATCAGGGACATTGACGGAACATGCGGCGAGAATATCAATGACGAGCAACTTAAACACCTCCGATTTCCAGAAGACATTGCATTCATCGCTGAAAACATAGACTAGCTATAGATTATGCTGACAGAGCTGGACACTGAGAGCTTAACAATAGGTCTTAATATGCGGCGGATGGAAACAAAACATATGCAGTCGGAAGACGTATCACAAGGCGGAATAGATGTGGGGACGGATGAAACAGAGGAGGTAAAGGAATACGTCTTCTATCTGAAAGAGAATAAAAGCAAAGTCGAAGGCATTTACTTCAATAAATGATGTGCTTAAAATAAATATAGAAAATACCGTACCATAGAGACCCTTCAATTGCACCGTCCTACCTGTGTTTTTATACACAAAGAGACGTGGGTTACTACGATGAAGATAGAACATCGATTGGCTACGACGCAAAGAGCCACAGGGAGATCCATGTTAGGAATATCCTCATGAGAGCATATTCAAAATGTGATAATTCGAAACGGAGCGGAGTGAATGATGTGATCACAGGAAACCGAAACCACAATTTCCACTGATCCACACATGTCCCATGATTCGCATCCAACAGGGGAACCAAAGCAGTTGCCGAGTGGTATCCAAGAGACAGCAAAAAGATCAATTGGAACGCCTCTACTACTACGATTTGGGTCAAGATGGAAAAGAATGAGGCAGCCAAGTGGTGTACAATGATTGTTTGGTCGATACTGTGATACTGTGATTAAAGAACATTGTACTGATTGGAATAGAAAATTCAAAATGTTTAATGAATAAATACCTTGTTTATGCTTGATATAACATTAACGTCTTCATTCAAGACGAGCAAAAGGCCACCAATGGACGGTGCTGAGTTGTCAAACATTTAAACCAAATTTTCTCAAAACAACTTGTCCGACCGTCCCATAGGCCTCCCCTTTGAGAAACACTGATTTAACCTAAGTTTGAGACACCAGCAAAAGAAGAAATACAGATAAACCTTTTCTATTCCAAAGAAAAACAATTTTATTCACACAAATATGCAACCAAAGAGTTTAAAGAACTTGTATGTACATGGCAGCATCTTACATACTTGTGTGTACAAATGCACGTTCCCACGGCTTTATCGATCGCATTCTCACCTGGAATCGATTTTTGTAATTTTTCAAGACTTATACACGCCCTAATACCGTCGGTATCTACATATCAAATTTGGCGCAATCGGATGGAGAATGCCCGAGATCTTAGAAGACACACACACAGACAGACAGAACGGATTTTATATAATAGTTAAACCAAAAAGTAGACTAGAAAGAAATAATGAAGAAGAAAAATAATAGTAGTACGTGACTGATATTATGTTCATTTATCTGAAAATAATGGGACCCAACTCCAGATATGCTTTGTGATTATTATGGTATTTTCATGGAGATATAATATTCGCCGTGTTTGTCGAAATATAAAAAGGCTTATTAAGGAAGTGTACCAAACTGCACTTTGTTTGGCATAAGAAATTATAATTATTTATACAATAAATGAGTAAAGAAAATCCTCATGGAAAACAATATTTAAAATAGTGTTAAAAGATTTAATGAAGAGAGCATTAACATATACTGAACCTTGCCTTGAAAGACCACGAAATATAAATATTCTATTTCACTGCTTTCACTGGAGAATTTAATCCTTCCAATTGTTCCTATTTAAAACTTGGTAAATTCAACTATTTATAATATAGTGTCATTTTAAGAGTTACAAGGAACAGCCGACCTTCTAATCCGTAGCTTTATGCAAAGTTATGAAATCATTATTAAGCAGAAAAATTTTGCGAATTTTACACATGAGTATCAAATGCGTACGAAATGAGAAGCAATACTATTTGGAAAGTGTTGTGCAGCCAAATTTACGTAAGCTAAATTTTAGATAAATACCGGTAACTCAGTGAGCTTAATTGCCTGCGTTGCTGCTGTAACAGTTTCTAATCAGAATACGATTCTAGTTTACCAGGATTTTGTTGCTTATCGATCAAATGAAAAATGAACGCTCAACTAAACAAGAATTTGAGGGTTCGAACCCTCTAGGAACTTTTATTTTGTTACTATTTACTTTTCGGCACAGGCATAACAGTGTGGTTAAGAAGCTCGTTTTGCTACCACAACGTTTCAGGTTCAGTCCTATCGCACTGCACTTTTGGGCGACTTGTACTGTGGCTTCGGGCTGTCTACTGTGTGCATTTGATAGACGGACATTCAATGAAAGCCGGTCGTGTGTGTAAGTTTGTATGTATATATATATTCATTTCATTTCATCTAGTTTCAACTCACGAGCTGTGGCCATGCTGGGGCACCACCATTTGGTGTTACTACATAATTTTACTTCATGAATGCTTTTTAGCTATTGACATTTAGTGTTTAGAGGGTTTGATGCAGCTGACTTCACCTGCACTTCCTGCCGCGAAGTTGGTTCATCTGGGACACCTGACAGGAAGAGGTCCAGCTTTATTTTGAAGACACCTACATCCACCCCATGCTGGTCTCTCAGGTCCTTCGGGAGGATATTGAAGAGATGTGGACCTAAGCTATTGCAGTATCTTGTCCTACATCTTCATGGCAAATTTGGAGACCTTGGCACTATGAAGTGGCGCCCAGTTCTAGTATCCGTGTAACTCTCGATGCCAAAGTTTGGGAGAAGACCTTCCAAGATCTTCCAGATGTATATTATGGCATATCTTTCTAGCCTACGTTTTAAGGAATAGAGTATTAATCTCTTGAGTCTTTCCCAATAGTATATATGCTGCATACAAGCTATCTTCTTCGTGTAGCTTCGTTGGATTGACTCAAGTTCTGAGATTAATTTCACATTGGTTGTTGACCATAGCTGAGAGCAATAGTCAAAGTGGCTTAGGACAAGTGTCCTCCAGAGGACCATCATGGTTTCCTGGTCTCTTGTTCTAAAAGTTCTAAGAATCCATTCGGTCAGCCGCCTACATTTCATTACAAATTTAGCAACATGCACATGGAAGGTTGCATCATTACTCATGTAAATGCCCAGTTCTCGCACTAATTGTGCTTCTGGGATTGCAATCAATCCAGGTCCAGTGTATTTATTGGGTATTGCATTTAGTTCTGCATGCTGATAGCACGAAACTTGACACTTTTCAGCATTAAACTGCATGCTATTCTTTTCAGCCCACCTGTATATTTCATCCAGCTCATATTGCAGGTGCATATATATATATATATATATATATATATATATATGTGTGTGTGTATGTGTGTGTGTGTATGTGTGTGTGTGCGCGTGTGAGTGTTGTGCGTATGTTTGTGTGTGCATGTTGTGCATGTTTATTTGTGTCTGTGTCCATATTTGCCTGCCTCATTGTTGGGCAACCGGTGTTTGTTTCTATTTTCTTAACTAAGCATATCGGCAAAAGAGACGGTTCCTAAAAGTACCAGACTTTAAAACGAACATAAGTACTGTGTCATTCTATACGACAAAACCACCCAGGCGGTGTCTCAGCGTGGCTGCTATCCAATGATTGAAACAAGAAAAAGATAAAAGATACAGAAATTAAATTCTACTGATGAACGTTCATGAGCCATAGTTCCTGAATCACTGACCGCCTGAAACAAAGCTGCAAGGAAGAGCGAATAATGCATATACACGCAAAGTCACTGGAGCATTTTGCTTTCCAACAAATTTGCAGTAAACTTGATTTAAATAGAGCCATGTAACATTCATTGCTTTCTTATCAAACAAATTTAATTGGATCTGTACCTTTCTATAATGTGTATGAAGCAATTAATATAACCGATGAATATCCATTCGCTTTCTTTCTTCCAGCTAAATTAGAAGTTGGAGCAAAGCTCGAAAGAAATCAACAAAGAATAATTTCGCAAACGCGCTTAGAATACTTGGAGATTACATAGTATAAAAATACCATATATATATATATATATATAGTTACGATGGTAAGTCAAAATCTATATGCACACTTGTTTCTGTAATCTATTAAAGCAACAGGAGTTGACTAAATTATACCATTGTCAAACTAATCTCATTGCTCTTCGATGCACTTCTTCCAGCGTCTCACAAGTTTGCTTATTCTATCGGAGAAGAAGGTTTTTGGTTCGCTGTGCAGCCATTTATCCACAGCCTCCGGCGCTTCTTCGTCCATAGAGAATCGACCATTTCGTAAAGGTTGCTTGAGCTGTCAAAAGAGGCGATAGTTGGCCAAGGGCGAGATCTGGACTGTAAGCAGTGTGTTCCAATAACTAGAAATTCAGTTTCCTAATGGGCTTAACAGTGCGAGTCGTATGTGAGCGCACATTATCGCTTTGACATACATACATACATATATACATACACGCATACACCCACACACACACAAACACTCACACACACACACACACACACTCACACACACACTCACACACACACACACACACACACGCACACACACAGTCCTTTTGACAGTCGAATTGTTGCGAATTGTTGGTTTCATTTTCTTGGCCAACATTTCACTGTGGCCTACACTGGTGACTTCAGACTCTTTTCCTCGTTAATGTTGAAGTACAGGCCCTTTTGCATATCCAAAAACGTTAGCATTTTTTCTTTGGAAAATTGAGTCTTGAATTTCTTTTCCGCTAGGACACCGAATGTTCTCACTCCACACTCTGCCTCTTGGATTCTGGCTGTAAGTGATAGATCCAGGTCTCATCTCTTGTGTCTATTCTCTCAAAAAAAGCTTTGCCTTCATCGTTGTAGAGGTCAATTAAGCGTTGACAGATCTTCACATGCTTGTGCTTATGCGTATTGATAAACTTTTTGGCATCATCTCACACAGGCTTTATAGATGCAAAACTTGTGGATGATTTTGTAAGTAGAACCATGACTAATTTGCAGAGAAGATGCAACCTTACTGATGGTCACTCGCCGGTTCGCCAGAACCATCACTAAAGCTTGTTGAGTTTTCATATTTCTGGTGGAATTTGGTGGGCATCCTGCTGCGTCTTTTATGCTTCACCTTTCTCCGTTCATAAGTTTTTAAAAACGTTTTTTTTTCTATATTCCATTATTATTATGTTTAAATATCTAAATATCTTATGTCCACGTATATTTTTAGGATTCATATATTTTTATATATCTATATTTTTATTTTTTTATAGATCAACATATGTTTCAGATTGGGCAATTCTTATTTTACTACCCTAATTAAACCAGTATATGTAAGTGTTAATCGTAGTCTGCCTGATTTGAATCTTTTCTATTGTATCTATTATACTTGTCTAGTGTTTCGGGTTCGACTTAAGCCCTTATACGCTGTTTTTCGATATATATATATATATATATATATATATATATATATATATATGTGTGTGTGTGTTGTGTGTGTGTGTGTGTGTGTGTGTGTGTGTGTGTGTGAGTGTGTGTGTGTGTGTGTGTGAGTGTTTGTGTGTGTGTGGGTGTATGCGTGTATGTATATATGTATGTATGTATGTATGTATGTATCTATCTATCTATCTGAATACACGTACGTAGTACTTAATATGTTTGCTTGTGTGTACGCATGCTTCTATGTATGTGTGTGTATGCGTATGTGTGTGTGTATGTATCGGAGTCGTTATTTTTGAATTACATGTTTTGTGAGTAAATGCTATTACGCTGGTCGAATAGGATGCGAAAACTAAAGCAATGGTGGTTTCTGTAAATATAATGCTATTTTTTGTCGCATAATAGTATTATAGAATAAAATATGCGATCTGTGGAAATCCCTCTACATTTAAGATTTCGGTTTGATTTGTGTGGACGCTTAATATGATATTTTATTGATAGTTTGCTTGAATCGGAAACTTTGTATTGAGGATAATTATGCGAGGCAACTAAGGTGTGCATCATTTCAATTGGGAATCTTTCAATAGTTAACGGGCTCTTCAAAGGAACTTTAAGTAGTTTTATGAAGTATGAAATATGTATGATATAATGATTAAAGCTCGGATTGCATTCAGCAATTCCTGATATCCATCCATCTTCTTCACCCACACGTGGGGACTGTGCCCGCAGGCACCTCATCCAAACGGTCCTACCAAAAGTAACAGTCATCATAATTTCCAGGTGGATTTCCTACTATGACTACTGAGACTATGAATATTACTCAAGTACCTCGTTTTTGGTCTACCTCTGGATCTCTTGTCGGTTGACTCAGCTTGAAGAATCAGTTTTGCGATTGTTCCCTACGACCTTCTAATCACATGTCTGTAGTACTCCCAGTGAGGAGAAGATGCGATTTAATTTAGAGAGACTCCTTAATCTCCACTCTACGCACCCTATCGAGTAACGTTACACTGGTGATCATTCGGGGCACTTCATCTAGGCCCTTCGTATTCTCGATGGTATTTTTTCGGTCATATTTTAAATTAACACCTGCTGAATTTTCGTTCAAATAATTTTTCTATTAACGTGAATATAAAACGCATTTCTTGATTGCAAATATACCTAATTAGCTTCAAATTTCCATTATATAGTACAATGTGTGTTGAGGTAAATGTATCAGAATTTTATAGATCGATTATATGCAGCAGTCAGACAAAATTCATACCACCTCTCAAATCAAAGAACCGTAAATAGAAAATATGTTCTCATTAGTACTAAAAACAAAGCAAAAATAAAACCACAAATCACTTCAATAAGAATAAAATTCTGTAATTATGAAGTAAATTAAAAAGTATGCAACAACAAAATAGAAATTCTTATGTAATTGCCAGACAATTATACAACAGGTATTTCGTATTAACGGTCACAACATATATGATTAACTGGAAATGCGATGTAACAATCGTGGGGGGAATGTTATATATTCTAAAACTCTGTAGACGGATTAAAACAAAACAATGTCTGACATTTAGCAGTTAAATTCCGTTAATTGGTGAACATATTCACAAGTGCAAGAAATTATATAACTATTGATGTGTATGCAAGACCTTACGCATTAATATAGACAAATTCATTTAAGCGTAAACGGCTCGATCGGTGTTAAGCAATATATACTTGCGAATACATTGTTAGGTAAGTACATATTGTTCACGAAATTTCTAATTTAAAGATAACCCGCACACCACTCTCACCTACCCCCCACTCCAACACCACTACATCACACCGTACACCACCATACCACACACCACAACACCACACACCACCA
>NC_042997.1:147651126-147683626 GCF_006345805.1 Octopus sinensis
GAAGAATAAATATGAAAATATTAGTGTATGTTATTCTACAATAGCTTTATCTTCCGATCTTCGGTAACATTATAAATATGCAAATCGATACATAAGGAGTTAGAAGATAGTGAAAGGAAAGATTGCAGACCAGTACGAAACTGAGAGAGAGAGATAGGACAAAAGGCTGTGGGGGAGAAGGGATTGTGAGATTGTTGAAAGGGATAAGAATGTAGAAAGAAATGTAAGAAAATGAGAAAGAGGTGCGAGAATGTAGGAATTGTAAGAGAATGACTTGTGAGTTAGGAAGTGGGATACAGGTTAAAGATTTACACAATTCTATTATGCAAAAGGCTGAGTTATTTAAACTCTGAAAATGACGAATGAACAAACAGGCTAATTGGCTAAAACTATTTAAAAATTTTCCAAGATGGAAGTAATGGTCGTTGATTCGTGACTTTATATGACTATTATTAAACTCTAAGCCTTTATAAGCTATTATTAAGTAGAGATCATTATTTTAGTCATTGCTGTTATTGCTTACACTAACGCAGCGAGCTAGCGGAATCGTCAATACGCCGGGCGAAATGCTTAGCGATATTTCGTCTTTCTTTACGTTCTGAGTTCAAATTCTGCCGAGGTCGACTTTGTCTTTCATCTATAAATTAAGTACCAGTTGTGTACTGGGCCGATCTAATCGACTTCCACCCACCCGCTCCTCACAAATTTCGGGCCTTGTGCCTGGAGTAGAAAACAATCGTTAACATGCCGGCCGAAATGCATATCGGTATTTCGTCTGCCGCTACGTTCTGAGGTCAAATTCCGCTGAGGTCGACTTTGCCTTTCATCCTTTCGGGATCGATTAAATAAGTACCAGTTACGCATTGGGGTTGATATAATCGACTTAATCCGTTTGTCTGTCCTTGTTTGTCCTCTCTGTGTTTAGCCCCTTGTGGGTAGTAAAGAAATAGGTATTTCGTCTGTGATTACGTTCTGAGTTCAAATTCCGCCAAGGTCGACTTTGCCATTCATCCATTCGGTGCAAATAAATTAAGTACCAGTGAGATACTGGGGTCGATGTAATCGATTATCCTCTTCCCCCATATTTCAAGCCTTGTGTCTATAGTAGAAAATATCATTCTTATTACTTACATTATTATCATAATTATTGTTTCAATGATTATAATTAAAGCTAGCGAGCTGGCAAAATAATTAGCACGCCGGAAAAAATTCTTTGCAGCTTTTCTTCTGGCTTTACATTCTGAGTTCAAATTCTGCTGAGGTTGACTTTACCATTCATCCTTCGATGGAATAAGTATCCTTGATGAAATAAGTACCAGTTGAGCACTGAGGCTGATGTAATCGACTAAACACTCCCCTAAAATTTCAAGCCTTGTCCCCTATAGATGACAGGATTGGTTTCAAATTTTGGTACAAGGCCAGAAATTTCGAGGGAGGTGGCAAGTCTGTTACATCGAATACATGGTGCGACTGGTGCTTATTTGATGGATCCCCAAATGGGACCAAGGATAATGTCGATCTCGGCGGAATCTCAACTAAGAACGTAAAGACGGACGAAATACCTATTTCTTTACTAGCCACAAGGGGCTAAACACAGAGGGGACAAACAAGGACAGACAAACGGATTAAGTCGATTACATTGACCCCAGTGCGTAACTGGTACTTTATTTATCGACCACGAAAGTATGAAAGGCAAAGTCAACCACGGCGGGATTTGAAATTAGAACGTAGCGGCAGGACGAAATACGGCTACTCATTTCGCCCGGCGTGCTAACGTTTCTGCCAGCTCGCCACCTTAACGGACGAAATACCGATAAGCATTTTACCCGGCATGCTAACAATTCTTTTTTACTCCAGGCACAAGGCCCGAAATTTTGGGAGTAGGGGTCAGTCGATTAGCCCGACCCCAGTACGCAACTGCTATTTAATTTATCGACCCCAAAACGATGAAAGGTAAAGTCGACATCGGCGGAATTTGAACTCAGAAGACAGACGAAATACCTATTTCTTTACTACCCACAAGGGGCTAATCACAGATAAATTATAGATCACATTGATATTCGTACGAGAAAATTGGCAAAGAATGAACATCGAAGCGCGAAAACTATTTGCGATCTATTTTGAGAACATTCCTTCATCTGCACAACTTATCGCTGGTTTACTTTAGCATAAATTCACTCTTTTGGTTATATGGCTATGATACATCGTGGTCTCTGACTTAT
Source organism: Octopus sinensis (assembly GCF_006345805.1). Lineage (NCBI taxonomy): Eukaryota > Metazoa > Mollusca > Cephalopoda > Octopoda > Octopodidae > Octopus > Octopus sinensis. The sequence continues at coordinate 147,653,349 of NC_042997.1, forward strand.
TTGTTTTAACATTCCGACATTCATCTACAGATTGCAGGAAAGTCGACATCATTATCTCCAATGAACAAAGGATGCAAATTTTACGGGAGCTGCTATTCCTCATTTCACTTAACTGTCTACAGAATTTGTAAGATAAAACAATAATAAAACTATTGAAAGAGAGGATTGGCAATAAAGAGAATTTGAATCGAAAAAAAAGCTTGAGAAATGAGAAATCGATAGAACTGATCTATAAGGAATATGGGGATGACACATTAGGCGGTGGCAACATCAAAAATGATGACCATAGGCATAGACTGATATATTGTGGGGGGAGGAATCAATATATAGTCCGATCACATTACTTAGATTGGAAAATTCGAAACCAGTAAAATTTGAACTCAGAACGTAAATATTTGCAGCAAAATATAACGACAGAGGTTTTTCAATTCGTCGTTCTACCTATCCAGCCTACTTCAACCTGAGAATAAGCAAAATAATAATGAATCTAAAGGGGGTTGCTATATCAGACAAGATAATTATAATATACATAGCTGATAAATTTCATCTACAAATGAGTAATCTCGCTGCCTCTCTTGTCTATATTATATTCATGATACAGAAAAATGTTTCGCTTATCGTTTTATTTGATAAAGAATCTGTTATCAAAATATTTTTTGCCCCCACCCCTAAAGCTATACTCTCCGGTAAACTATACACAAAATACTTATTTGTTGAGAGGATAAAGGAAAAAAGAGAAGAAACCTGTATAAAATTCGGAAAAGCCGTACTGAAATGATTGGAACAAAATATTGAAAACAAAAATAAATAAGGGAATTAATAGTAATGCAAAGGGGAATTGAGAATTGGAAAAAAATAACGTTTTTACTTGTATTTGATTGAAGCAATCTCTTATCATTGTACATTTTGATAATGGAATTAGAGTTGAGGTTTCAAGGAACACGAATGCACAGTTATTTGTCGCTTGGATTCACAAGAATTTGCATTAATAAATTTGGTGAATAGGGTTATAAAAGTTTTACAATTAGCTACGTGAAAAAAATGTGAAAAAATTCCACTCAGAAACGACTTATATATATATATATATATATATATATATATATATATATATGTTTGAATGATAGTGCTGTGTTTGTATATATCAGTATTTTTATGTATATATATATATATATATGTATATATATATATATATATATATATATGGGTGTGTGTATGTGTGTGTGTGTGGGAGTACGGGTGTGTATGTGATCAATAGGGGCTTATTTCAGCCTTGGTAATTCATATTAAAGCAGCTTCTTATTTTTTAGGGAAAGGATTCTAATTACATTTCTACAAGCTTTTTAGTTATTTTGTTTATCTTATATATATATAATGGATAACAGCGTGTTGATATGTACGTAGCTTGCTATACCTGTCTTCTTTCCTCCCTATCCAAATAAATGCAATATTCCTTTAGGCATTATATCAACAATTATATGAACCGAACATGAGGTTTATAAGGTTTTTAGCTGATTAACAGAGAACGTAAACAGGATTGTCCCTATCAACGAATCGAAACCACTTCGCAGAAATGGAGAGAAATATTGGTATTATGGATCTTCTTAAATCGTGAATATATTGTCAGAATTGGAAGAACAACGAAAAAGTTTCTTGCAATACCTAGTTACGAACGTCAAGGCGATAAGCTGGCAATTGAGCGTCGTAAAATGCACTGAATTATTTGTTCCGGCACTTACGCCTTGAGTTTAAAACCTGCCGGTGTTAAGTTATGTTTGCCTTTTATTCATCCAGAGTCGATAAAATGAAGTACGACTGATAATGTAATCGACTAATATCGCCTTTCAAAGTTTCTGGCCTTGAGCTAAAATTAGATACATTGATCTAGTTACGTCTTTCTACACATTGAATTAAATTCCCAGCAGACCCGACATTGATCGTCATCCTTCTAGGATTATGAGAACAAGGAATCAACCAAGCACCATCATCTATATGGTGTTGAGACCCCCTTCAGTCACGACACAGACCATGGGATTGCACTTAGAAAGTTACCCTCCTAGGCACAAGTCCAGGCAAGGTTGTTTATGGAAGACCAACAGTTGCCCATGCATACCGGCCTCTCCTCTCCACGCCGCAAGGGTTATCCAAGGGCCGATACAGCTTGGCACCTGTGATGTCGCAATTCATTTCTACAGCTGAGGTAACTGCAGCAACGTGAAATAAAGTGTCTTGCTCAAGAACACAACACTCAGCCCGGTCGGGATTCGAGCTCACAACCTCACGATCGTCAGCTCGGCGCTCTAACCACTGAGCCATGCGCCTTCACTCATCATCTATATAATGAACTATATTACAATGACCCATAGCGTCTCTCTAAATTTAGCCTTGCTCCTTCAGTAGAAATAAATATTACTTTCCTCGAAATCGTCGATCTGGCAGAATAATCAGGAAGCAGAGCAAAATGCTTTGCGGTATTTCGTTCGTCTGCACGTTTAGAGTTCAAAGTCCATTGGGAGCTGCTTTGCCTTTCATTCTTTCGGGGTCAAGAAAATAAGTACCAGTTGAACACTGGGACAATGCAATCGACTTAACCCTTCACTCGCACTTACTCGTCTTGTACCAAAATTTGAAGTCAATATTACCTTTAAAAGTTAGGACTAGCAGAATGAATAGTGTGACAATCAAAATGCCTTACGATATTTATCATAAATAATTTTATACTCTACGTTCAAGTCCTTCTTAGTTGGACTTAGACTACCAGCCCTGAAAGTCGATGAAATATAATAAGTGTCAAATACTGTACCTTATTGATTATACAGTTCGATCAAATATAGCCATGTCTGCCGCAGTTATTAATGCCGGCTTCCTTAATGGTTTGAGAGACTGCAAAATCACATGCTTATGCAGTTCCCACAAAATACTGAAGTTTGGAAAATGTTGAATAATGTCCTGACGGCTTCGAGAACTGATTAAAAATATTTTGCTATAACTTCAGAATTAATAACGAATGCTTCAAAAATAGGTATGAACATCACAAATGTCTCTTTGCTAAGTTGTAAAAGTGTTTTCAAAATATAAACCAATTACATAAGCCTCCCAGAATTTCATTTATTATCCTTCATATATATATATATATATATATATATATATATATATATGTGTGTGTGTGTGTGTGTGTGTGTTCATGTGTGAGTTCGCATATATATATATATATATTGGGCCATCCCATAAATAATGCGTTTCATATACTTCTTTTAGTTTTCAAAATTAAAGTTCTTTTTTTATCTAAAATATACTCTCCTTTATTTTCTAAAATGCTCTTCCATCTATCAGGTAGACTTTCAAGGCCCCTCTTTCAAAATTCACTTGTCCATGACGAAAAATACTCCTCCTGTACTGTTCTGATCTTGTCTACAGAAATCATATATTTACCGTTCAAATGGTTTTAAAGATTGCAGAATAGATGATAATCAGGTGGGGTATATGGTAGCTAGGATATCGTTTCTTATTCAAATTGCTCTAGCCTTTGGAATTTCATCTTCGCTGTATATGGCCAAGCATTATCCTGATGTAAGAACATCTTTCGTCTTGAAAGTAAAGATGGTCATTTTTCTTCTAGCGCTGACTGAAGCCTCTGAAGCTGCTCGCAGTAGATCTCCTTTGTTATCATTTAGTTTGGATTTAAAAGTGAATTAAACCTTTCACATCCCACCAAACAGAAAACAATACCTTAACTGGATGAAGATCTTCTTTAGCCTAGGGTGCCGGAATCTTTCCCACTATCTTCGGCGCTTGACATTTTTATAGAGAACCCATTTCTCATCACCGGTCTCTATTCTGTCTAAAAAAAACTTCATTCGCGAGACGTGATTGCAAAGAAGAGCACACATTCACTCTGCGCGCGAGTAGACTCCGTAAATTTGTAAGGAACCTATTGACCCAATTTGCTGACTTTTCCGATGTACGCAGGTGTCGATGAATGGTTGAATGACAAAGTCGAAGCTTATTTGCGAGTTCCTCTACAGTTGCGATGGAATTTTATTCCACCAGGCTTTGTAGGACGTCCTCGTCGAACTCTACAGATCTTCCAGGACGAAGCTTGCCTTCTAGGCTGTAGTTTCCAGCTCGGAATTTCTGCAACCACCGGTGACATTGGCTTACGCTTATTATCGATATCCATACACTGCATTAATATTCCTCACACATTCCGTTGCGTTGTTGACTTTATTAAAGCCATAAAGCAAAATATGTCGAATATGCTCCTTTGTCACTTCCATTAAAACTTTGATAAAATAACTGTTACAATCGAACAGCACTCCTCTTCAAAACTTGCACTAAGAATAAGGACAAGGTAAAATTACTACTTGCTTTTATAGCAAGTTGATACTGGCGGTTTAACCCACACCCTCTGACTTTTAGTTCATCCAATTGATAAAAACGCATTATTTACGGGATGGCCCAATATATATATATATATAAATAATAATGTGTATATATATATATATATATATATATATATATATATGTATGTATATATATGTATATATGTATATATGCGTATATACATATATATCTTTAGACTTACATATATATAATGGTAAGTTTGTATATGTATATATACATGTATGTATATATATATGCACGCACACTCACATATAGACACACATGCTGTCTGTATCTCAGGCAGATCTTAGCGGATAACATAGATTTCATATTTATTTTAACCGGGCGGTGTGGAATGCTGGAACACCATCATTATACTTGTAGACATTTTGTATTCATTAATTTGCCTCTATGAGAGAATGACAGTAAATTACGTTGTTTATATAAATTCAGAAAATGCTACATAAATCTACTATTTATTACGATATTTATAAAAGTAGACGAAAAAATAAATTCTATCTCTATGTATTGATTATTTTACTACAAAGTCCAAAGCATTTATTTGAAACTGTAGTAAATTTCATAAAAACCTTTTGTTAGTGAAGTTACTTATAGCTTTCTTTTGTGATGGTTAGACATCAATAAGAAAAAAGAAATGTAATAAATATTTATTTTCATTTTGTTCAACAGTTAGATTTCTTAAGGTTTCTATGAAAGGAATTGTAACTAAAATCTTAGAATCCCTCTTCCCTCTTTGTCGCTGTCTTTCGCTCTCCCAATTTTCCTATCTCCCTCTCTCTCCACACAAACACGCATACATATATATACATACATACATATATATATATATATATATATATATATATATATATATATATATATATATATATATATATATATATATATATATATATATACGCAGAAAAGCTGTTTATTATTGTTTGGACGTGCTCCATAACGCTGATATTGCTGATCATTGTGAAGAGAAATTTAGTTGAAAAAATTGTCATGTGAAATTTCAACAGATATCAGAGCGTTTTCGCTTCATTACAGTATGCAAAAAGATTGTCTATAAGAATTTGACAAAATATTTGCGAGCAATAAACTGGAAAAAAAAAGGCTAAGTCTCAGGTTCTTAGTTGGGTATACTTATGTAATTACAATAAAAACGGTATTGCTTTTTCTTTCGCAAATATCTATGCTTCGAAAGATTTAAATCAGCCGAATACCCTTAATTAGAATACAGATTTTTCCGATGAAGAAAATAAGGCGACAATTTAACTTTCCTTCATACATACTAGAGTACTTGGGGTGGTGTAATGGGAGAATTACGTTAAAACATTTTGTCGATTATGTTGGCCGTTACTAGTTTTCAGTTTTGCAGTGGAGTACGGACGGGCGATAAGTGAAGAGCTAATAAAATGCAATATCTGGTTATCTGGTTACCTTCTCCTCATTTATGTGACCTGTATTTGGATATTTATGTTCTAGTGACTAGGAAGCACTTTGGGAGTTGTGTCACGTCATGTGTTTTAAAAATAAAACACCGCTAAAAGACAGAGAGGAGGGAGCAGCAAAGATTTTAACAATAACAACAAGAATCAGACAACCCAGAAGATGTTGCAATAGTTTTTGTAATGCATGCATTAGAAATCTTACTTCTTAGCAAAATATTCTTTTACTTTATGCTTAAGACAGATTTTTCTTTTCTTCTTCCGAAATTTATTGTTTGACAATTGTTCTTGCCATCCTTTTTCCAAGAATATACATCCCAGCGCATTTATTTAATGAAGTACTCTTCATTTTCTCTTACACCATCTTCTTCCAACTGTACAACTGTGACGAAGAGAAAAGAAATGAAAAGTGATAGAAACATGTTTGGGGGCATTAGAAAAAACAAAATGAATAACATGTTTAGTTTGAAATTTTCTGAGATTTCTGGTGGCTTTTCCTCTTCCATCATCCAATTAGCGTGCTAATACAATTCTTCTCATTGTGTACTGTGTACACATACCTGGGTATAATGGTTTGTGTTTCAGATAGAAATTGAAGACCATGTCAAATCCTGTTTCTCTCCAACTGAACTCCAGTATATTAAGGTTTTAACCGGCTTTGATGGGCCACACATTCGATGCTGTCGTATATATTCCTCTTCCTTTCTTAGCCATTGTTCTCTCAGGTTTTCGACGTTTTTTTTCCCCTGCATGATTTTGCTGGCCTCCAGCGTGCTCCTGCTTTATTGATATATTTGTCCTTCAGGTCCTCTTTTGTTTTCTGTGCTGCTTACCTTCTTCTCATTTACTTTTAGTAATGATGTCCTTTTATGTAAGGAGCAGGAAGAAAAGTAAAAACCACTATTTAAAGCAAAAAGTGGAGAGAGCTTCGATAGATTGTAAAGGTGCAGAAATATCTAGCTGATTTATAGTACGATAATTGCTCCATCGTCCAAGGAAAGGAAATAGGGAATGTGTACCTGGTTGTAAGACCAAGGACGGCGCAGGAACTGATGCGTTACACACCTGTATATAATCTTGTGCCGTCGGCATTCATGTCTTTCTCGTCGTCATTTTCAGCAAAAGCAAAATACTCCGGAGCTATACTCCATTAACTAGGTAGAAAGGTAAAGCATTTAAAAAAATGCTACATTACAAGAAGTCCAGTTGCTAATCGTGTTTCAGGAAGAGACAGTCGCGTATTTTCAAATTATAAGCTGGGAAGCAGAAGAAGTAAACAGGTGAATAACAAGATAAGTAGCAGTAAGGATACTCGTAGCAGGCCCTAGAAAATGTTTCCAGAGCACTTATTGTTGCAGTTCCGAGTACCGCTGACAAAATTAAACACCTCATAGTTAACACTAGGACTAGAAGACTAAAAAGCCGAAGGTTGCCCACTCCAGGATTTCTATCTCATCTTCTGGTTACAATGTAGAACAAATTAAAAATGGGGTTAGGTTGTGAGATGCCGAGAACAATAGGAACAAGAAAAATATCCAGTATGTCATTCTGGTGAGATAATATTCAATGAAATTATGGGTTCCATCTATAGCATCATCATCGTCATCATCATCGTCATCATCATCATCGTCATCATCATCATCTATATCATCATCGTCGTCGTCATCATCATCATCTATATCATCATCGTCATCATCATCATCATCATTAATATCTATATCATCATCGTCGTCATCATCATCATCATCATCATCATCATCATCATCATCATCATCATCATCTATATCATCACCGTTGCCATCATCATCTATATCATCATCGTCGTTGTCATCATCACAATCCTCCTCCTCATCATCATCATCATCATCATTATCATCATGACCATCGTTGTCGTCGTCGTCGTCGTCATCATCATCATCATCATCATGATCATGATCATCATCATCATCATCATTATCATCATCATCAACAACAACATCAACTGCACGGCTACAGTGCTGTAAACGTAGACGTACACAGCATTGTAATTTGGAAATATAGAATTGTGTTCAGAAATAAGGTCTGTTGCTTTCTAATATCATTTTAATGTTATGTCTGTTTTGTAGTGTATGTGCCCTATGACCTGCTTTATTTTGTGCTCCGTATAAACTCTGCCCGTCATATATAACTTGTTTTAGATTCGATTAATGAGTGTATAGAATGCCAATTCATTAGGCTGCATTACACTAATTAACAGCCAAATTATAGAATGAGGATTGTTGAAGCTTTATTGTTATGTCGCCGAGTATCAATTACGTAAGAGAATGTCGTATGTTATTTTATTTCCTGTTACGTAGAATATGTTTTGTGGTAGCCTTTGTTGTATTAATAGTGATTCAGTAGAGCAGGGTTTACACACCGGTGTGTGAGGAATACAATCAATCTGTATCACTTATTGAAGTTTTTGTAGCTGAATTAAAAAGAGATATACACAGTGTGGATCCCATTTTTAAAACAATGTAGCATATATGACTAAAAACATGGTTTATTCAAAAACGTTTGTGTTTATGTAATCAATGTTATAAACAGTACAGATGGCAGTATGTGAAGAATCAAAGTAACATTTTGAATCCGTACACATTGATATACTCATACACCGCTATTAAAACAATGACTCACTCTTCTACCACCCCTCTCTCACTCTGTCTCACATAGACAGATATAATCTACGCTGCTAAAACAATGAAAACACACAGAGGCACAATATCCTTATGCACACTTAAGCACTTTCACTCAACGACTCTCACTTTTATCATTTGTCTTTAAGCAACAGGATATTCGCTGTTTTACAGCTAACTGTCAGTTTAAAATACTTGGGTTTACCCACACATTACATGTATGTGTGTGTTCGTATGTGTTTGTATATATATATATATATATATATATATATATATATCGGTAAGCCGAGTTAGTGGTTGCAGTAACCAACTAAGGGATAAAAATATCCGTATTTACTATCCCTACGCTATCCCCGAGCATGGGTATGCAGGCACACTATGCTCGTAGTGTACAGGTAACAACATAATAAGCAAAAGTTTATCAGGAAATGGAGAAAACTTTTGCTCAACAAACAAACAAATTGGACCACATCTCTAGATTATTTTTTAATACAAAACATGACATAACATTTCTTACGACCGTTTCCGCTCCAATGCCAGTCGGTGCTTACGAAAGAATTTCGAAATACTTTCTTAAACACCGAGTGGCACTGGAAGTCGAAAGGGCTGTAAGAAAAGTTATGTCATCTTTTGTATTAGAAAATAATCTACAGCTGTGTTCCAATTCGTTGGTTGATCAAAAGTGTTCTCCATTTTATTAGATATATATACAAGGTGTCCCAAACGACATTGATGAGCTTCAATTTTTAATAACTTCACAAATAAATGCATGAAATTTTGATACAATATAAAGGACATAATGGAAATTAATATGCACAAGTCAAATTTTGCAACATCATATCTGAAAAATGACATCGCTTAAATGGCAGCTATTTTCGGCTTCGCACGCCCGTGCTCTTTCCAAGACCTGCATCATAGCACCCTCAAGAGTTTCAGACCTTACTTCTCTTATTTCTCTATTGAAGTCCTTCATCAGTTGCACCGGGGTCTCCGGTTTGTTGCAGTAAACCCTCTTTTTCAGGTATCCCCACGAGAAAATATCCGGACTAGTCAGGTCTAGGAAAGGTGAAGGTCAGTTGGCATTGTCGTAGCGGTAGACTATTCTCTCTCCAAAGCACTGCCGTAGCAACTGCATTGTTTCTCTTGCGGTATGAGAAGTTTGCCCATCTTGCTGGAACTATGTGTGAGGCCTATTTTGAATGGTTTTCCTTTCGTCTTTCCGTTTGTTGCTTCATGTGCAGACGCTCTGTAGTGGCTACACATTGGGCCAGCTGCAATACATTGCTAAAGATCGTGACAGATGGAAATTTCTTGTTGGCATTCTCTGCTCTACATGGAGTCAAAGGAAATAAGGAATGAATGAGGATTGGTTTCGAAACAACAAATGCAAATCGTTTTTATTTTAAATAATGCACAACATTGCTGCTATAGAGTTCAATGTTTTTGCGAATGCCTGCCTGGTAAGAAATATTTAGGGAATTAATATTTTATAATCAAATGATCCCCAATTGACATATGCTTAAAATGAATAAGTTATATGCCTGCAGCAGAACGCATGTAGGGTGAATGAAAGAGCTGTTATTAATTTTGATTCTAAAGGAAGTTCGTTATAAAATGCAACTTCGCAGCTACAAAATGAGCAAAATGAAAACAGAAAATAGAAATTTCCATATCATACGGTTTCTCTCGGGGTGGTAATAGGACTAGATCAAGTGGATAATCGGCTGTATGTGAACAAATTTTAAGCATTAAATGCTTCAATCCAATTAAACGACAAAAACATTTAGAGACAACACATTTTATGAAAGCCATTGTAAAGTACAATGTTTGGAAGTAAATCGAAGGAAAGCTACATTTTCAATATTACATAAAAAGGTAAGCAAATATGTATTATTTGCTTCATATGGCATTGGTTATTCGCTAGCAGAACAGGTATAGTAAATACGATTGCAGAAAACTAATAAAGCCTTGTGCAAAAGACATGTTGGAATAAAAGATGGATGAAAAAAAAATGTAAAATATATTAATAACATACCAATTTCAAATGGTACTGCTTGAAGTGATATCAATGAAATGTTAATTTTGTGGAGAGATTGAGCTTACGATATAAGCTAAAGCCAACTCAACATCCTTTACAAATGGCTGGTTTAGAAGTTTTGCTTGTGTGGTGTGAAGGTAGCACTGGAGAAGACTTTATTTATTAGACAGCCTTCGTAGAACCAGGATAGACGTAAGCAATATTTAATTTTTATTAATTCATTTATGAATATAGAAATGAAATCTCGCGGAAAATTTTTTCAAGTATTATTGACAGAACTACAGCTCTAGTGGTAAGGACAAATTTTTGGGTCTGTTATAAGGGGTGGGGGAATTCAAAACCTTGAGGCACAGATTTCACAAACTGTGAAACGTGTGCGGCAAGATATGAAATTAGGAGCAAACGATATTGGAAACCTGACTAGTTTTATTAAATCACGATCACTAAATGAAGGAATCTTCAGTTTATTACGTAAATCTACATGAAACTTTATTATAGAAGTGTGCTGCTTATTGTGCGGAAATTGTTGGCGCTGTTTTACGAATTATATGAAGAAATTACGTTATTTCTATCTGAGCATCTTTTGAATGGAAATAACTGGTGTGTCTTCTTGATATATTCACTTATTTCAATGAAGTTAATCTTGCAATGCAGAGAAACAATATAACATGTTTCAAAATCCAAAGCAAAATTAATGCACCTCAATGAATCTAGGGTAACTATACAGCTAAAGATGTAATTATTATTTTCCCATGAAGCAAACGTTCTTTCTTTAAAATACAAAGCAAAAATATTTCTGTAACATTTGTATGATATGTGTATGTTAACACGAGTATTTTCCCGATGTAATTGATAGCCAACTTTGGGTTGACAAACGAGGAGCAGGCTTGTTAAATTTCAGCAATTGTTTACTGAAGAAAATAGTTTGCTGAACAAATACACATTACAACAGATTTTATCTTTATATGACATTCGTAACAAGTAAAAATGACAAAATTTTTAGATAGCGTTATTAATGGAGTACCCTGCTATCAGTTAAAAATATTTGAAGGAGCTAATGCGTTTCCTAAATATATATTATGCGAAATAATATTTTCATTACATTCAGCAATAGAAAATAAATTTAGAGACAGATTAACTTACAGTTACAAGAAATATATCCCTAATTCTAAATTTTAAAATTATATATGATCACGAACATGCCCAATGAAGTAACCTTCTTTCCTACTTCTTGTTATGAAGTTGATATTCCCAACGATTAAGGTAAGAAAAATTGCTAAAATATGTATATGTTATATAATTTTTATTCTAATAGTTATTTATGGCGTAGCTATGTTTTTCCCTTGAAAATCTTTTAAGCTTAAAGTGTTCTATGACTACGAAAAGTGAGAAAACCTCTCCAAGAGTATGTGTTATATATTTAGATCACTATTGAACTGTGTAAGGCATATGTGCAGAGTGTGCTACATGAAAAATACTGTTGTATTGAAAGCTTCTTACATACTCAGCTGAGAATAACATAAACCATCCAGACAAGACCTAGTCAATTGTCTCTCCGCCTGTTCCACAAAAGCGATTGGAAGGATCAGTACCATTTTAAAGAAGGTTGCCTTGGTAATTTCTATTAGACAGACACTGATCCTAAGCTGCGATACCGATGTTTTCTGTTATGGTTTAAGTCTAGATACAGATAACTCCTGTCAATATCAGGAGTGCAGGCTCTCGTAGGATATTTACCATGTAATGCATTATACTCCCATCTGTTACTTAGCTCTGAGAATCATTCTGATTTGACTTGAGTCTTTATGTGTTTTGCTTCCTCACTTCTGTTTCATCTAGCTACATCTCAATCCCGATAGTTATTATTTCTATACATATTTCTTTGCTTCTTGTGTTTTTCGTGTGTTTTTTCTTGGTACTTTCATGTTATGAGACAAATTCAAGCATCCATTCTCTAGATTTCTGTATATAGGTGTCTAACCGTATGGTTACTGTCTTTGGAAACAGTTGCTTCTGCATCAGTCCATACCCTCCATCCTTTCCTGAAATGCATAGTCCCCCTACATCTGCCTATGGAAGATGCATGTCGTCTATTATGAGAAATTTGCGTATTTTTGTATCAATACTTTCATATCTCATTAATGAGCGATTCTATGATATTGAAGCTGTAGATGGCAGTAGGAACAACCAAGATACTAAGTGCATCAATGTTTACTGTTAAGACAATTGTAATATTTTTACAGTATTCTTCTTGTTATTGTTCTTCTTCTTGCTCTTATTGTTATTGTTGTTGTTGTTGTTGTTGTTGTTGTTCTTCTTCTTCTTCTTCTTCTTCTTCACTAGTCTAGTTTTATTGCTAATCAATACAATCCTCCGCCAAACAAGACAGTTGCCCAGACTCGTCACTAAACCTCAGTTGGTCGCTCTGTTAACTATCATATATAAGCATTTTAACCTTTGATAACAGGCTACTTTGAGATCTATTCTCACGAAGACATTCTCCAGCCTTACACTCTCCAACAGACCTACGTTTCAAAGAGTTGACTAAGTACTTCAGATAAGAGACAAGATGTTAAAGCAGCAGTGCTATTTCAGATATATTACACTTAAGAACATTTTAAAGCTACGCAGCCAAGTTACTGGTAAAAACATATTATTTATCAAAATAACATGTAGCACATGGAGACCTTTTGTTTTCCTTCTGTTCTTTTTGGCGGAAGATTGTATTATGCTCCTCAAAGAAATCTACTCGAATCTCACCATCAACCAAACCCGAAAAGCACATGCAATTCTCTACCTCTTGCCTCACATGTTTTGTTTTCCATGTATCTTTTCGTAATATTAATCTTTATATATATAAAACTGAGAATGTGTGTCTGTCTGTCTGTGTGTTTCCCTAAAACCTGAGAACTACATAATCACTTTCATTCAAATTTTACTCATGTCTTACTTAGGGTCCCGAGAGTGTCGTCGGCAAAAAAATTTGAACTTTTTGCCTAGGGCGAGCCCACAGCAATATCATATCTTCTCCTCTATTTCAGTATTACGTGTTAAAAGTGAAACAAAAACGTTTCTCTATTTTATGTCAGATACTTTAACTTTAACAATAAAAATAATAATAACAATTGAATCATATGTAGTAAGTAATAATTAAAATCAAACTAAAGTATAATATAATCGTAACATAACAAAAGTAAAAATAGCAATTGGTATAAAATTGCATCAATGACTTGAACTTGAATAAGTGGTTTCACATGAATGGGAATAAATTAAAAATAAAATTAGCGTGCAGAAATGGAATAGTCCAGATGGATAATAAAAAGTTAAATTAAAGAAAAGACTATTGTCTATAAAGTATACAATGTAGAGAAAAAAGATTTGAACACATGGAAGAAAGCACCTTCGAAAAGTGTCTTGGTGCGACTATGAAAGGTATCTAATCAGAGGCGGTAAATTCGCCACAATAGAAGCAAGGTTCGAGTCAACGGAGCGTGAAAGGGAGTACTCGACTCGAACTTGCAAAGTGGAAATATTTTATTTTTACCTTTATAGCTGGGAAGTAGGAAGACCCGGAAAAAATTTAAAATGCCCCCCCCCCTCCAGAAGTAGAGGTAGGCTGGATTGTAGCCACACTTCTATACAAGAGGGAGGACAAGATACTATTGATCGAAATTACAAGAGACGGGCTAACAATTCCAGTCTGTTATATATTTTGAGTATTGTTATCACTAGCGATATCAAGATATAACTTTGTATTTTGTATTTTATGTGTAGATGTATATATATATAGATGTACATGTAATATGTATATATATATATATATATATATATATATATATATATATATATATATACATATATACATGCACTAGCACTATGACCCGGCAACGACGGGTCTTTAATGCTAGTAACCTATAAAATCCTTCCCGCCTGAGTTCTCCTTACTGTCGTCGACGTACTACTGCTGTAACCGAATATTGCCCATAAAATGTGCCCCAATTAGATCAGGGATTTGTATCTGCCAAAGATAAAGATCGGGACTAAATACAACTGCAAATAAACATACAAATAGATAAATAAATTAAATGCATTGTCCTTGAGTGTTGTTGAATTTATTTAATATAAACTTCTGTTATATACATTCGAAATCAGAGTCTGTTGTGTGTTGCTAGGTGATTTCATACCAATCAACCAGGCTAGATGGGCGTTATATGGAAATAGTATGAAGCATTTATGTGTGTAGCAACACCGCTGTTTCAAGTGTGAGAGAACTCCGCTCTGAGTCTCAAATATGATTGTCTATGAAGTAATGTTGAAAGTTTTACAGGTCGGTGAAATAGAGGAAGTCTGGGTTCTTTATTAACAGATGTTGACGTGTTGATCGAATTTAGGTTTGAGGTAGCGGGCATTTGAGAGATAGTGAAAATTCCTCTGCGGAGTCCCAATGAACTTTTGATGTCTAGGAATAAGCAGAAAGTACATGAGTTCAAATCACGGCGAGGTCAACTTTAGATTTTATATGTTCACATCGATAAGCTTAGTACCAGACGATTACGACGGTACATTGAACTCTCCCTAAATTTATATTAGTTCTGTATATATATTTACTTTAGGTAAATGTTAAAGCGGTTCTCCCTTTAACATGTCAGTACATATATATCTGACATATCACCGTTTTCATTGATTATATAAATTTCTCTGTAGTTTTTGTGTTCAAAGTTGTTCCAGCGTGCTGGGGACAATGTTTCCTAAAGTAGCAAAATATTAAAGAACAGTTAAAATTATATTCTCTTTGTTTCGCATTCTTTTACAATCTTGTTTGCTTCAGGAAAACTACTAAGAATTTTTAGAGTTATGTATTTCATAATAGCTTTTCTGTGAGAAGTGTTCTTAACAAAGAATTATAACTTCCAAAGCTATGCACGACCACACACAAACACACACATCACAGACATACATATGTATGTGTGTAAATATTTACATGCTTATATATATATATATATATATGGATATATATATATATATATATATGTATATGTATATATATGTATATATATATATATATATATATATATATATATATATATATATATATATGTGTGTGTATGTATATGAATATGTATATATGTATGTATATATATACATATATATATGTATATATATACATATATATATATATATATATATATATATATATATATATATATATATATATATATATATAAGATGGATATAATACACCCACACGCACATATATATATAATTATAAATATATATATACACATATAAATATATATTTATATATATATATATGACTATATGTGCTCGAATAAATGCGTGTGCACATATATGTGCATGTGTATATATAAATATAAAAGAGAAAGTAAAAAGCAAAGAAACAACTTAGACAATTTTCTTCTCAAATAGTTTTCTCTTGTTTAGACAAGCACTTGTGTTTCTCAGCATTATTACATTGGGATAATAAACATCATGCAGAATAAAACGAAAGCAATAAAAGCTTAAGTAGGATGGTGATAGGATCATAGTGGAGTCTTATTGATTATTATCCATGACAGGTTGAAAGAAAAAATATCAAAAACTGATAAAGAATCCTAGCAACACAAGAATTATCTAAAGTATTAAAATTCTAATCTTACATATTTGGAAACGAAGATGTCATTTTTTGAGATTTTATGTAAGTTTTGATGGAAAATAATGGCGTAACCTATAATCTTATTGTAGAATGAAAACATAATTTCAGAATCATTTAGGGAGTTATGTGCTTATTTTCGATTTTAATTTTTAACTTAGTGTTTGCTTGCAATTTTGGAGTAAAGTTTCCTATAACAAAATCTGAAAATGTCATGTATCTTTATAATCATTTGTCAAGTACGATAAAATAAGTACACTTTCTTGTAATCTAAAAATTCGAACAAACTAATTTTTGTAGATTAGTAAGTTCTAGTCGTTATTTTTCTTCAGTTTGTTTTTCTAGTCTAGTTATTGACTAGTAAGTTGAACTGTGAGCACCTACAGGCTTTTTTTGTTTATATTAGAATACATTTCGTTGTAAAGAAAATAATAAGTTTCTACCATACTCCATTGATAAACCCTGACGATTGTTTTGAAACGCCAATTATTGATTTCATAGAATGTTTTCTAGTACTACCAATTTTGCATCACTAACAGTAACTGATGAATCGGTCTATTCGAAATTACTTCTCTCAGTCAAATTCACACCATCCTTTATTGTTCCAAAATTTGGCCTTCTACCAGTTAGGCTTGACTGAACAAATACAAAGCAATCAAATGGAATCTTAATAATAGAGAAAGTGTTTAATGATATACGTAACTCACAAACTTACTGACATTCTAAGCTAGTTATTAACATTATTTACAAGAACTATTTCTATGCTACTTTTCGGCTAAGAATGGTATTTCTTCACATACAAATCTACAAATAACTTATGAAGAGTTACAACAAACCATTCTTCCCCTAACGGAAGTATTATGTTGTTCATACAGAAAACATTAGAATATAAGAATAAGACATGCCAATAATAATTTCAGATACACTGACTCAGTTAATATAGATGTAGACTATCTTCTTGTTTGCTGAGGAAGCAATTTAATTGCTGATAATGAAAGTAACTATATTTCATAACATAAATATTTATATTTATGTTATAATAATAACATTATAATAAATATTTACGTATAAATTTGTATTTTTCCCTTGGTTTTTATGTGCTAAGCCACTTGGTGTTACATTGATGGTATTATTAAATTAATATCAAATTTTTCACCCTCATTTATAAATTCAATTATACTGCAGTAAATATTTGAAGCAGTATTCGATTCCAGTAAGTCTTATCGCTCTTTTGGCGGGGAAATTTGAATCATAATTACGAATACAATCGATTAAACCACACGTGTATTTGACGCTCGCTGCGACTTAATAAATTGTATTTAAGACGAACCTCTGCTGAAGATTTATGGATGTTGTGTAAGTAAAATTGCATATTACATTAATAATGAAGCAATTGTTCAGGGTTAATCTATTTTTTCGCTGTGTTTCACTTGCCTTACGTTAAATGTAGTAGCATTCCTTCTTGGAAACAACCTTTAGTGGCTATACCATTAGCGGAGCTATTTTTAGCACTAGAGTGAACCACATAGTGGTCACTCTCTAATATTTATGTATAAATTTGTATTTTTCCCTTGGTTTTTATGTGCTAAACCACTTGGTGTTAAATTGATGGTATTATTAAATTAATATCAACTTTTTCACCCTCATTTATAAATGTATTTCATAACATTTACCTGGCGAAAATAAATTTACTCTACCATGCGAGATTACATCTTCAATATGTTTTAGCTTTATCAGATAACTATATTGATTCCGTCCTTTATGATTGATAGCTGTAAAGCTTAATTGTTAATATCCTAGAAACCCGAGATTTTCAAGGAAGTTAAAATGATACGATACGCATTGGCTGTTCATTTAAATAATGCGAACTGACTTCAATTGGAAGTTAAAACATCGGCTGGCCGGAAACATATGAATAACATTAATTAAGAAACTGATAACGTATTGATGTATTATATTATTACGCGATTACTTTTAGTTGTAACAGTATCAATGGTATCGATAACACATCTGTAGATGGAGACCAGCTACACAATACTCAGAGGGTTGGGTTTCAAAGGCTGCAGAAGAACTGTCACAATCAAGCGCTTGTCCGACGTTGCTGAAAATGTAGATATGGCCGGAAAGGAATGACCAACGGACCTAGTTATGCATTCCATTGATTATTTACAGGAATAGAAGGAAGAAGAGAACTGATTCCTTCGTCGGTCAGAGTGGCCTAATGGGCAGTTCAACAAAGACCCGGGAACACAAATTCACAAGAACAACCCAGGTTTTAATCTCGTTGGAGACAGGATTTTGGAAAGCAGGAGGAGGACACCTAGAAGTCATGACCTTGGTGGGCTCGGCTCCCGTAAAGTGTCAGGAATAAGGACCGAAACACTTGTCGGATGGGAGTTCTTCCTCTGAAGGTCTCTCCTACTGTGCGCTTGCCTTGTGGCGAGTTTGTTACACACACACACACACACACACACACACACATATATATATATATATATATATATATATATATATATATATATATATATATATATATATACATAAAATATAAATTAGAGATAACAGTGCGTATTTTCCTGGAAGTACAACACGGCGAGAAATCCTGCTAGGAAACACCGTCTCTATTAGGAAAATCCTTTGCATCACGGGAAGAACGTGAGCCTGTAAGATCGCCTTATATCACTATTCATCATTCCCTCGATATTAATAGGCCTCCCTGGAACTTCAGCAGTAAAACAACTCCAAAACAATATTTTCGGTACGTGTTTTGGCGCGTGTTACATGTATCTTGGCCGATGAGGTTTACTTTTGCTCCGTGTTACTACTGTACCCATGCATTTCAAAATGCGATTCATCCGAACATATTACCTTTCTGCAATCTTCTGCCTTCCATCCATCATGATCGCGTGCCCAGCGCAGACATCTTTTTTTCACAACAGCAGTCAATATATATTTACATACCAACTTTTTAGCAGGTTTGCCAGTTTGCAGGAGCCTTTATCGGACAGTTGAAGACGAAATATTTACACAAGCTGAAGCTAAATCTCTCTGAAGGTCCTTACTGGTTTCCCCTGGATCCTTCAGCTATTTCTGATCAAAACCTTATCACCATAAGTGTTGTCTTGCGTCGTCTTTTACATCTTCTTCTCTGTAGTGTTTCTTGGGCGCCAATGTCTTCAACACTCTTTACAATTTCACCAAAATTTGACTTTGTCATATTCGTTTCTTCAGCAATCTCTCTAATGCTAAATCCATTTTGTAAGAGCTACGATACTTGCACGCTTCTTGGATGTGGCATCCATCATGAATTTAAAGGCACGCAGGACCAACAACAGAACACGAGCTCTAGTGCAGCACTGAAGGAAATGCTGGAGCGAAGCCACAACTGATTAGATTCCAGATGTCTCCACTACATTATTCTGAACGAAAAACAACAAAAACTTAATTTGATTAATCACAGAATACGACATATTATGAACAAGTCACTAAATTTGATACTGTCCGAATTAATGTGCACACTACTATACAACTCGGATACGAGTTAAGGCCGACACCGACGAGAAAATTTATTAACCTTTTAAAGAAATAAATTCGATGGTTATAACAAGAGACGTTTTCTTTTTTATAGTAACTTGACAAATCTATGGAAATATTTATTTTTTCTAAAGGAGTACTCTATTCACTAAACCAGGTGAAATTACATTTCTACAAACAACTGTATTTAGGTAGAGATACAAACATATATCTGTACGAAGAGTTATGCTTTATAAGCAGTGAATGACATTCATTATTTATAATACAGAAATTCATAAAGAACATGACAAGGCCTGGCGATCGACTGTTTTGCATGGATATGTCTGTGTGTATATGTATATAACACTTAAACACGTTATGAAGGACCAACTAAGGTATGGAGTTATGAAGTATATAAATCTTGTAACAAAATTCAAACCATAAAACCGCTATATTTAGGTCCAATTTTCATCTCAGTATTACTTAAATCTTCTATTAAGTTAGCTCTCTCCTCTCTTTTATCTCTCATGTATAGTTGTATTTTGTAATCCCTCGACTATCGCGGATGGTACATCTCCCCACCGCGATAGGTGAAAATCTGTGAAGTAGAAACAGTACTGTACTGTATATTCAAAAAAAATTACTTTTATAATTTGTATATATTTATTTTATTATAAATGTAAAACAACACCACTAAGAAAACGGCGTAAGCTTAAAGAATAAACCGCAATAGGTGAACTGCGATGTGGCGAGAGATTACTGTACGTATTGTTATAAACAGTGCTCACAGATATACATACATATAACACAATATCTGAATATTGCATATTTACATTACAGCCTCCAGTTTTTGCAATCACATGGCTCGTTGCTTAATGTGACATAAGTTGTATAATTCAGCTTCATCCACATAGAATTTCGATGAAAGAATCAATTTAAGACAGTCATGTTTTGCATTGATAGCTTATTCATTTTGAAATGTATCAACTATCAGCTGCAGAAAACCCTAACCAAATAATTCAATGATTTCAATGTAAAAGTTGTAGTGAGTAGCAAACTCAAAATAGTCAATTTCATTGACACAAGTTCAGCATTACATTGAAGCAAATGATAAATACGAACTAATTTCAAGATCTCGAGTGCTGAGGATTGCAGAACGAAGGCGAAATGACTCTATCCACTACTACGGGAATATCTAATAAGTGAATTATATGGCAATATGAATATTATATGTTCTCTCACAATTTTCACTTAAAATAAAAATGATCTCAGGAATGGCTCCGTGATAAGTAGCTTGCTTACCAACCAGATGGTTCCAGGTTCAGTCCCATTGCGTGGCACCTTGGGCAAGTGTCTTCTACTATAGCCTCGGGCAGACCAAAGCCTAGTGAGTGGATTTGGTAGACGGAAACTGAAAGAAGCCCGTCGTATATACGCATATGTATATATGTGTGTGTTTGTGTGTCTCTGTTTGCACCCCAAACATCGTCTGACAACCGATACTGGTGTGTAACTTAGCGGTTCGGCAAGAGAAACCGATAGAATAAGTACTAGGCTTACAAAGAATAAGTCCTGGGGTCGATTTGCTCGACTAAAGGTGGTGTCCCAACATGGTCGTAGTCAAATGACTGAAACAAGTAAAAGAATAAAAGAGTATAAGAAAAATATATAAATCGTTTAGGGGTTCTCTCCCCTTAAGAAGAACATTCACTTACTCCTTCGTCTCACAGTCATCTCTCTCTCATCTCTTTCTTTCTTTCTCTTACCCCGTTAACAACTATAAGCAGTAGTGGCAGTTTATAGTCAAATAACCACATATACAAGGATGGCCAAACGTCACTCGATAGTAAATCAAACTTCCATAAATACTATCTGTAATTCTATATTGACTCGAATGGAAAAAAAATGTGTCGCTGAAGAAGGACTTCAGTTTGAACAATTTTCCTGATGTTTTATATTTAGATGCTTTTATTAAATTCACTCAGTTGTTAAACATAAATAAATCTTGGAATTAAACGGTTTTGATTTACTATCAGGTGACTTTTGGCCAACACTGTATTAGTGTTATAGTTAGTTTATAATTTGAACACCAGACTTGTGACTTTAGCAATCTATATAAAATTCAGATAAAAGACGTAAACCAACTTTTATAATAGGGTAGTAAATTTATATAAAACAACGTACCCACTTCGAGATATTTTATAGAAAATATTAAACATCAGAAATAAATACAGCATTTTAAGATGAAATGCAAATGAAATGTCACATGGTTTAATCCAACACATTCAATCAATGTCAGTACTCCGATTAGAAAAATATTTCTCCATCTTGTCAAATTGCATTACACTTCTAGATGTAAATTGTGAAAAGTCCTCAACACATATTCGCTAAAAATAAGCTATTAAAACAATAAAATTACTTCGCTAACCCGCAAAAATCTATAAAATATTATCATAATTTATTCATATAACCGAAATATAAATAAGGTTAACACCCGGAAACGCAACTGCTAAGTACAAACCGTATCTCTGGTGAATGGTGATTGTCTCGAAATTGCAGTTATGTATTCATCCATTGTCACATCTAACATTAATCAGATGAAAATATGTTACATCAGATTAACAAAAATCATATTAAGGTTACACAGTAACATCATAGTTATACGTTTAGAACAATATCAAGACGATCGCTCATTAATCAGGTGATTTATATATGGTCTTTGAAAAATATTAATTTAATCTAAAACATTAGATGTTGCATCTAAAATAAAAGAGTACCTTATACGTAATCATTGTGAAATATCTGAAATATTCAATTTGCATATATATCTGTGAGATATACAATTTTACTAAAATATTGGTTACACGTTCTCAGCTAATTTCTTTCCACCCACATATACAAAAGTAATTTCATAGAGACCGCTAGAGTAGGCCACTATTTGTATACTAAAATAGGGATAAATACAATAATTTATTAAAAAATTATTTGACATATTACATATAACGAGTCTTATACAAGTCTCAACTTGAGAATATATATACCGTCATATCCCGAAAAAATGTATATTAGTTTATTGCAAAATATATTGATTTTCGTTTTCAATCATGGGAGATTTACATAAAACTGCATCAATATAAATTAAGAGGTGGTCACAATTTACCATTACACGTTAAAACCTGGTGACACTCATGCCAGTCCATCCCGTAATTATGCACTATTCTCTAAACATAGTAATGAATAATAACCAGAATTTAAAAATAAAAAATAAAAATTTAACGAATAATAACAACATTCTTTTCTACTCTAGGCACAACACTAATAACAAAATGGAAGATCGCATACTTTTAGCAAATGCAAATATTTCAAACACTCACCCTCAGCAGAAGCAGTACTGGCACCAGCAATATACCGTGTCACATCAAAACAAGGATCTAGGGTCACCTCACTACTGAACTTATCTACTCTGAAGTAATGCATCTGCGCACAATTGTTTTATCAGTTTGACACAACCCAGTCGTAGAATTACCGTAACTCGAATCTCGGAAACATGTGTGCTCTTATAAATCTCAAGTAGAACGAGAGACATGCAATGAAGTGTGTTGACTACTGGATTACAGATAGACTCGACATGACAGGTTTCTACTCAGTTACCCTCAAATCAAATTCACTTGGTATGATTCGAGACTAAGGGAAAGGAAACAGAGAAACACGCAATGCCATGGGATTGTGCAGTCGTACAATGTGTATGAGACCACTTTTCTAACGGCTGACAAGGGAGACAGTCTCCCTCCCTACGACAAGCGTGATTGAGTCATATCAGAATTGATTTCAGATTTAATCAATCTTTGTCAGTGACTCATTACTCCGTACCTTAAGTCACCTTGTCAGTCTCATAGAGAACACCATAAGAAACATCGACTGATTTCGAAAATGAGAATTATAAATTAATAAGGTGGCTTTTCGCTATTTAGAATTAATTTATAATTCTCACTTCACCATTTTCGAAATCAGTCGATGTTTCATCTGGTATTCTGTATAAGGCTGCAAGGGTGACTTAGGTTCTTTAGCCCTGGGTCGGCGACAGGGTAATGGGTCACTGATGAAGATTGATTAAATCTGAAATCTCACTTGTCGTAGGGAGGGAGCCCGTCTCCCTTGTTAGCCGTTGGAAAATTGCGCTCACGTGGTTAAGAGTTGTTTTGACTTTATTTTTCGCAATGTTAGTGCTTAGTAGCACTCCCTGTTCCTTTAGTGACGACTGTATATGCCCTCAGGAATGACACACCACTAGCAAGTACAGGCAGAATCTCTGCTCCACCTTACCAATGCTTCTTCCACGGACTAAATGGAGGAAATGGCGCTGCAACAAACCAAGGAAAATTATATACTGGATCTTTGTTCCCCAAAACAATACAGACATTATCCATAATGTTAAAATGACACTGATGCTGGTCTTGGATCAAAACATAATAGAGCTATCTATGTATGGACCAGACATACAGCCTATACGAAGCACACAAAGTCTCTCCGTACTAAATTTTCATAAAGCAAATTGGAAGTTGATTGAGAAAGCGATCCTCAAACAGGATTGGCCTAAATGTCTTTCCACACCAGACATTGACATGAAACAAACATTTCATGTTCGTAATACAAACCATATGTGACAAATCTGTCCAGATGTGCAGGGTCAACATACACAAAACTGGATTCCTAGGGAAAGGGAGATATTTATGAGACGACGGTGAAACACTGCGAACCGCCTGAGCAATCACCCTAAAAATGGTGAGAAGTCTCGCCTGGAGAGAGCGCTATTGGAAATTGGGAAAGTCTGCATCAGTCTCATGAAAAGGAGAGGAGATAAAGAAACTTGAGTTATAGAAAATATCAAGTCGAAACCTATAGCTTTCTTTAAGTTTGTCAAAGAAACATCCTCAGTACGCCACAAGATAGGAACCCTCTTTCAAAAATATGGTTCCCTCACAAGAAACCCCATGTAGATAAGTGAAATGAACAGTTTTAAAGTGAATGAACAATTCCAAAGTGTGTTCAATACAGCTCTTGGACACGGGCAAGTGAACAAGCCAGCAGAATTCTTTGCCACTTTACCTGTAACCAAAAAGGGGAAAATTGAGTACATAAACATTGCAGATGTAACGCTGCTGACTCTGATAGATCTCCAGCAGTCCTTCTCTAATTGTGCAAACTAGCCTTTTCAAAAGCACTGCAGCTTTGTTTTTTCAGAGCTTTCTTGCAGGTGGTAAGCTCCCAGACAAACTGAAGGAAGGGATAATGTGCCCTCTCCATAAAGGAGGAAGCAGAGCAGATGGTAAAAATTAAAGGCATCACACATCAGCAAAGACATGGAATGAATAGTCTGCAAGAAACTAATCAAGTTCCTTGAAGAAAATGACTTGCTGACTGCCACCCAGCATGGATTTCGACCAGGTTGAATCTGTCTAACACAACTCTTGCAACGCTACGACAAGGTCTTAAATGAATCAAGTGGAGTTGTGAAACATCTCGACTTTGCAAAAGCCTTTGATAAAGTGGACCATTGTATGATATGTCGCAAACTGCGTGATCCAGGCGGAAAACTTGGAGAGTGGCTGCACGACTTTCTAATGGACTGAGGTCAGGCAGTAGAGGACAAAGGAGCCACATCCAAGGAAACACAAATAGCACGTGGTTATCCACAGACTACCGCTATCCATAGTAGCCCCCTGAGAATGCTCTCATATGCTCATGTAGGTACCTTTACTAGCTATGCAGATGACACAAAAGACTCTCAGACAATACAAAATCCTGGAAATGCAGCACATCTGCAACGAAAGTGGGACGCAATATACAGATGGGCTGAAGACAACAACAAGCGGTTTAATGCAGGAATATTCCAAGCCCTGCGCTACAAGTGCACAAAACTGGACGACATGCAGACTGGATACACTGGCCCAGGAGGAATTGCAATCCCTGAATCGAAATCACTACGTGACGTGAGCATTGATATGAGCAATGAGGCATCTTTCCAAGTAATTATTACTAATTTGGTAATAAAATGCAGACGGCTAGCTGGATGGATCCTCCAAAATTTCAACAGAAGAGAAAAAGAGACATTGATAGTTCTTGGATGACTACTGCTCCCAACTATGGTTACTACACAACGGTAGAACTGGAAGCGATCCAACGAAGCTACACTAAGAAAAGCGTCTCAATGTAACGTATCAACTACTGGGAAGGACTGAAAAAGTTAAAACTCTTCTCTCTAGAATGAAATCTAAAAAGTTATGCAATCATATACACCTGGAAAATCCTGGAAGGCCTTGTACCAAACTTCGGCATTCAAAGTTACTCAAACAGCAGAACGGGGCGACACTACATAGTGCCAAAGATCCTAGCATTGCCATCAAAATACAGGACCAGATACTGCAACAGCTTAGGTTTCAAAGGCCCACAACACTTCAGTATCCTTCCAGAATGTCTGAGAGACCTGCATGGTGTGGATGTAACTTCAAAACAAAACTGGATCTCTTTCCGTCAAGGGTTCCAGATGAGGCTACCTCACGGCAGGAAACACAGATGAGGGCTGCGGCATCACATACATTCATTGACAAAATGCTACATATAAGAAGAGGTTTCGAATCATGGTGGAGCATAGCCAACGGTGGTGCCCCAGCATGACCGCAATTTTGAAGGTGAAATATTTTAAAGATTAAAGATTATATATATATATATATATATTATATATATATATATATATATATATATATGTAGCAGAAAATTCAACAAAATCTGTTACTCTGAGTTTCTCGTTGCCGTTCATCAGACAGTTTTTGTTGTCTGATGAACGGCAACGAGAAACTCGTTGAATTTTCTGCTGCTTAAAATAAAGCATATTACTCTACCACTGGTATTTGAGTACTCTTTTTTCCACCTTGTTTCACATTTATGTGTTTACTCCGGTATATATATATGTATATATATATATATATATATATATATGTATGCATATACATTTACCTCCATATGCGTGTGTGTAGGTGTGCGCGCGCGCGTGTACATGTACATATTAACACATATTACTGGACAAATATTACACCTTCGCTGGTGAATATCGAGGAAATACTTTCGGTTTCGTTAAGTAAGTGATATTTGTTATTCTCAAAGGCAACTGAACCATTTCAGATTATCTTGACCATTACAAAACGTATTATATTTTAGGTTTCATATACTTACTGTTTATTTAATTATACAATCATGATTAATTATACTTTTTAAATTAGTTTGGTGTAATGGCGAGATAGGATATGCCGTTTGCAGCTTGCAAAATCTTTGACTCCTTTAGACTATGTTAAAACGTTTTCCATCTATCTATCTATCTATCTATCTATCTATCTATCTCTCTATCTATCTCTCTAGCTAGCTGTCTGTCTGTCTGTCTGTCTATCTATGTATGTATGTATGTATGTATGTATGTATGTATCTATCTATCTATCTATCTATCTATCTATCTATCTATCTATCTATGTATCTAACGCTTCCCTTTGAAGTATATATATATATATAAATACAAAATGGGACAAGAACGCAAAACATTCGGACAGGTGATACAAAAATGGGACAACAAATTATCCGGATAGACGATACAAAGGAAACAAGGACGGGTCATTCTAAGCTTTCTTTCCTATATATATTTCGAGTTCTTTCTACAGGTTATTAGTGCCGCTATGGCTAAGTGAAACGTATATATATATATATATATATATACTTAGTTTGATACTGTGTGTACTGTGTTCCCCGAAGACGGCATGGTGCTTCATAACTCTTAGTTTGTTAGTTTAACCTTCTTTATTACATGGTTGAAGCTGTGATGTCTACTAGCTCTGTAGCGCGTACAGTTATACGGCTTATAGAGAAACGAAATTCGATTCGATTGAACGATGTTGCACAATTTTTTCAAGTTCCACCCCTCTCTCTCTTTAATGCCTCTCTTTCCCTCTCTCCCTCTTTCTCCCTTTCTCTGTCTCCCGCACACTTCCATGCGCATACATATAAGGTTCCTTCAATTTTTTTTGTTTTAATTCCTTGTACAGGAAATTCTATTTATTTTTCACTCTCATAATATGATGGAAACTTTTTGCACGGTCCGTGTATTTTAATTTTAGTAGAGAACTACAAAATAAATATTCAAAAAATAAAAATACCCTCCAAATTTATTTCGGCTTAGCTAATCACTTTTCAGCTCCTTTTGTAGTAATCGGAGAATCAGAGCAGCTTCAATTGAGATCTTCCCGTAAACTTGTTGGATCTAAAATACTTGAAATTGCCATCGGCTAAGCGAGATAACAGATTTTAATATGAAGCTCTTCACGGCCTGACATGGATCGGTGTAGAATGTCGTTGCTTAATCAGGTGAGTGACTAATCAGGCAATCAGCGTATAGTAAACGGTAAGTTACGCGCTAACCGCATTAGAAAACCTTTTTATGGAGTTTAAATTGCCAAAACTACAAAACAATACAAATCCATTCTTCCAATTGAGAAAAATTCAAGTGGCAGTCAACAAAAGCAGAGTAGAAAAACAGAACGTGCAATGTATGTACATATGTACATACATACATACATACATACATACATACATACATACATACATACATACATACATATGTACGTACGTACATACATAAGTACATGCATGCGTATGTACATGCATAGGCACATACATACATTCGTACATGCAATTATATATATATATATATATATTATAATGAGGGGTATATACATACACATATATATATGTGTGTGTGTATGTATAGGCAAGTATTTGCGCGTAATTACACGCACGTATATATATATATATATATATATATATATATATATATATATATATATATACATGATATATACATATATTATATATACATATTAAATATATGCATATACATGTGCTTCTGTTTGTGTGTGTAATATTAAAACCAAAAACAACTTAAGACTAGAAACCTATATTTAGGGTAATAGCAAATGTTAGCGATAAAGATAGTGAAGATGATGATGATGATGGTGGTAGTGGTGGTGGTGCTGATGATGAGTTTGGTAGTAGTAGTAGTAGTAGTAGTGGTAGTGGTCTAATAATACTACTAGTGTTAATAATATTTTTGACAAAGTTTTTAAATGTTAGTTTATAGCTGCACTTGTTTGGCGTTTCTCGTTCGTTTCCTCATTGCTGTCATTATCGTATTTGTCTCCGCTACCAGCACCAATACTACTACCATCACCATCACCATCACCACCACCACTTCCAGCCACATCACCGTCACATTTAACGGCACCACGATCACCACCAACGAGATCCTTAGCCTCAGTCGCAACAGTACTTCCACTGCCACCGTCAGCATAATCATTATCATCTTTATCAGGATTCTACTACTACTACTACTACTACTACTACTACTACTACTACTACTACTACTTCTCATCCTTCTTCTTCTTCTTCTTCTTTTTCCTATTACTATTATCAGTGTTATTAGAAGTATTTAGATATCTTAAATTGGATTTCGAAAAAAAGATAGTAATGAAAGTGGGAATAATAATGATAATAATAATGATAATAATAATAATAATAATGATAATAATAATAATAATAATAATGATAATAATAATAATAATAATAATAATAATAATAATAATAATAATAATAATAATAATAACAACAATAATAATAATAATAAGGGTTTCAAATTTTGGCACAAGGCCAGCAATTTGGAGGAAGGGTGAAATTCGATCCTAATATTCAACGTATTTTATCGACCCCGAGGGATGAAAGGCAAAGTTAACCTCAGCAGGTTGTGAACTCAGAACGTCAAGATGGGCGAATTGAATTTTGCCAGGTCTGCTAACGATTCTGCCAATAATAATAGTAATAATAATAATAATAATAGTAATGATAATAATAATAATAATAATAATAATAATAATAATAATAATAATAATAATAATAATAATAATAATAATAATAATAATAATAATAATAATAATAATAATAATACTACTACTACTACTACTACTACTACTACTACTAATAATAATAATAATAATAATAATAATAATAGTCGGGAAGACACTCGGCAAGAAATGGAAGCAAATTTGAAAGAGGAAAAAAGAAGATAATAATAATAATAATAATAATAATAATAATAATAATAATAATAATAATAAATGCCCCGACGCAGTACCAGGCTGTAACTCTCATGACTATGCCCTGATGCAGTGCAGGTAATGGCTCTCCTTATCTTAACTTATTATAAGTGTTTTCATGTACATTGTTTCATCTTGGTATAAAACATGGGTTACAGCAAATATTCTGCTCTCAATACCACTGATTTGCTTCTCAGTTGTTTGACTTTAACCAGTCGAGTATGTCCCTAAGTGGCTGACGACATGTGCATGTATGAACACGAGCAGAAGTAGTGGAGGAGCATCATAGCTATGTGTTCAGAGGAATTTGGGGGGATTTGGATAATTCCCCTTTGGAAACGTGAGTGTTTCGTTCACCATCCTTAAACAACCGCTTATTCAGGGATCTTTTCTGTGGGA
>NC_042997.1:147691126-147728626 GCF_006345805.1 Octopus sinensis
ATAACGAGGATTAAAAATATATAAATAGAGGCGCAGGCGTGGCTGTGTAGTAAGTAGCTTGCTTACCAACCACATGGCTCCGGGTTCAGTCGCACTGCGTGACACCTTGGGCTTCCGCTATAGCCTCGGGCCGACTAAACCCTTGTGAGTGGATTTGGTAGACGGAAACTGAAAGAAGCTCGTCGTATATATATATATATATATATATATATATATACCTGTGTGTGTGCGTTTGTGTGTCTGTGTTTGTACTCCCAACGTCATTGGCAACTGATGTTGGTACGTTTACGGCCTCGTAACTTAGCGGCTCGGCAAAACAGACTGATAGAAAAATACTGGGTTTACAAAGAATAAGTCACGGGGTCGATTTGTTCAACTAAAAGGCGGTGCTGCGGCATGGCCACAGTCAAATAAAAGAATAAAAGAATACAACCCATTAATAATAAACACCAACACCAACAGCAAAAACAAAAAATGTAATATATTATGAGAATTTATTTTTGTTTCAGCTGTTTTTCAATATTTAAATATAATTAAGTGCACTGTATTAAAGAAACTTAAGATCTAGTTAACTTGGAGGTGGGAAAATAAATTATATAAATAAAGAGTCCCATCTGGATTTCAAAGGGAGATTATATGCAATTTTGCACCTCATTCCTCCCCGCCATCTAAAAAAAAAATAAAATACTGCACTCAATTTTAATAACATAAACACACGTATGCACACACACACACACACACACACACACATACACACACAAACACACACACAAACAAACAAACGCACACAAACACACGCACATACACACATACATATACATGCATATATACAGACATAGATGTGTGTAGCGCAGGCATAGCCTTGTGATAAGAAGTTTGCTTCCCAACCACATGATTTCGGGTTCAGTCTCACCGCGTTGCAACTTGGGAAACTCTCTTCAAATATAGTCTCGGGCCCACGAAGGCCTTGTAAGTAGATTTGTTTTACGGAAATATATATATATATATATAGACGCAGGAGTGGCTCTGTGGAAAGTAGCTTGCTTAGTAACTACATGGTTCCGGATTCGGTCCCACTGCTTAGCACCTTGGGCAAGTGACCAAAGCCTTGTGAGTGGATTTGATAGAAAGAAACTGAAAGAATCCCGTCGATATATATATATATATATATATATATATATATATATATATATATATATATCGGTTGTCAAGCGATGGTGGGGTTTCAAAGACAGATACACAAACATATACATATATATATATATATATATATATATATATATATATATATATATATATATGTATATGTTTGTGTATCTGTCTTTGAACACCCACCATCGCTTGACAATCGATATTGATGCGTTTACGTCCCCGTAACTTAGCGGTTCCGCGTAAGATACCGATAGAATAAGTACTAGGCTTAGAAAGAATAAGTCATGGGGTTGATTTTCTCGACTAAAGGCGGTGCACCAGCATGGCCGCAGTCTGATGGGTGAAACCAATAAGAGATAAAATACACACTTATATACACACTGCTTTAAAAGAACCTCACATCTATTATGAATTATTTGCCATTGCTGAACACTACACCAGAGTGACATTTAGACTTAAATAGTCCAAATTAGAAGCGGTAAACTAATAGGCTATTATTCCTCAAGCCAGCGTTGTTTCATCGAGTAAGATGGTCTTAAAAATATTGTTATAAAGGGTAAAGGACTTCTTCGGTAACGAAGGGCCATGAGTTTGCATCTAGATATTTCAGCTCCGATGCTCAAGTCCGGACAAGATTGTTTGTGGAAGACCAGCAGTCTCTCCTCTCCACGCCACTGATGTTATCCATGCGAAAGGCAAAGGCCGATACAGCTTGGCAACATTGACGACGCAACTTATTTCTACAGCTGAGTGAACTGGAGCAACGTGAAATAAAGCGTCTTGCTCAAGTACACAACTGACAACCCGGTCCGGGAATCGAATGTACAACCAAAGGATTGTAAACCCGATCCTCTAACCACTGAGCCATGCCGCTTCACAGTATTATTTTTTTCCACTCTCGGCACAAGGCCCGAAATTTGGGGGGAGGGAGCCAGTCGATTAGACTGAATCGAGTACGAAACTGGTACTTCATTAATCGACCCCGAAAAGGCAAAGTCGACCGCGGCAGAATTTGAACTTATAACGTAAAGACAGACGAAATACCTATTTCTTTACTACCCACAAGGGGCTACACATAGAGGGGACAAACAAGGAGAGATAAACGGATTAAGTCGGTTACATCGACTCCAGTTCGCAACTGGTACTTAATTTATCGATTTCCGATGGATGAAAGGCAAAGTCGACCTCGGCGGAATTTGCGCTCAGAACGTAACGGCAGACGAAATACCACTAAGCATTTCGGCCGGCGTGCTAACGTTTCTTATTTCTTTATTGCCCACAGGGGGCTAAACATAGAGGGGACAAACAAGGACAGACAAAGGGTTGAGTCGATTACATTGTGCTAACGTTTCTGCCAGCTCGCCGCCTTCCCTTCACGGTATTATTATGGCAAAAATATATATTCAATAAATTTAGATTATAAATAATCAATGAAAACAGGAATATAATGTTTTATTTCCTTTGTATTGTTTAAATATATAAATGGATTGAGTACTGTTTTATTTGTTTTCAGTTTCCGGAACTTGAATAAGTAATACTTTTGATATATTTGTAGTTGTTGTGGTTGCTTTTATTCTTTAACCCAGATAGACCATTTTGTTTTATTTTCAAAAACAAAATATCCGGGATTATATTAATCAATTATTCCATAAACTGGAACGGGTAACTTACATAGATTCGTATTTCAGGTTTTCGGGATCAAGGCCCTAAGTTTATGGGTTCGATTCATGGACCGGGCAGCGAATTGAATGAACTATTGAACATGGCAG
Source organism: Octopus sinensis (assembly GCF_006345805.1). Classification (NCBI taxonomy): domain Eukaryota; kingdom Metazoa; phylum Mollusca; class Cephalopoda; order Octopoda; family Octopodidae; genus Octopus; species Octopus sinensis. The sequence goes on from NC_042997.1 coordinate 147,694,048, forward strand.
TTCAATTTATGCTCCTTCAGTCTGTATAGCTGTAATTAATATCAAAGTGCTGGTGCCCTCATCTCTCCATCATGCGGTCATATTCTTTATATTCAGGTCAATGAATAATGGTTGGATAAAGAAATAAGCGGCTCTGGGTCTGTTGTCGATTATAGTCTCTTAAAACAATTACCAAAAACACTGTAAATGTTAACAAGTGATACTTGCTTGTGAATGACGGCCGCGATGATATTTTTACAGTGGTACGTGAATACATATTTAGCTACTATTTCTAGCAATTCCAAAATACACTTGCAAACTTCATTGTTGATATATTTTTGCCTCCTTAATTTGATTCTTTCGGTGTTATTTTTGTTTGCTTTTCCTTTTCCGTTTGGTATTTTTACAACATATTTTTCTATTCTGGTTGTTACTGTTGTGTTGTTGACTGTGGCTTAAATATAGAGCGCGTTACATGGAGGTCACGCGCTTGCAGTGATGGGGTTGTTGATGACTCGTTGCTCAAGGAAGCAAGTAATTGGATAGTCTTCAGGATATCCTAACGTAGGAAGAACAACTGACGGTAGTAGTGGACGAGTAGTATTGACATCTGTCTAGAACACTTTCTGTTATATTATCTAGTAAACACACACACACACAGAAACATAAATATACACACACCACACGCAAATATATCTATTATATATATATATATATATATATATACACACATAGATATGTATTCACACTCACATGTATACATACACATGCACACACATGTATATATGTATATATGCATACATGGGGAGAGAGAGGAGAGAAAAATTTCACAGAAACGGATATATAGATACAAATACGTGAATATGTATATGTAGATGCATTTATACAGATATTCATATATACACATATGCATATATATATATATATATATATATATATATATGTATTTCTATTTATATATGTGTGTGTATATGTATATACATACATATATGTATATATATATGTATATATATATATATATATATATATATATATTTATATATATGTATATATATATATATATATATATATATATATATATATATATATACATACATATATATATATATGTAGTAAAGATATATTTGTATATATACACAAACTACATATATATGTGTGTGTGTGTGTGCATATATCTATATCTGTGTCCATATTTATACAAACTTGTACACACACACATGCATTTTCTTTCGGTATGCTATCACACATACATACATGCGTGCTTGCAGTTAGATTGAATGACAAACGGAGTGTTGTATGCCTGTTCGAGCGCCATTGTATGTTTATCAGAATGTCCATCTGTTTGTATGTATTTATGTCTCTGCCTAAATACCAAAAGAAATTTTTTCCTGTAGATTTTCAGCGCAAACTACATATAACAGCTGTCAATTCTTTTTTGCCCACGGGTATTTATTGTTGAAGAATTACTAATATCTGAACAAGCATTTTTAAAACATTCTTTAGCAATCCTCTACATTTAAGTTACATGTATGCCCTATCTCCAAAAGAAAACATACGTCGTAAATAGATTAAAATATCCAATGCTATGGGTAATCTGAATGTAATATGTATTTAAATGAAATCTCCATGTAATTCATCACTCAAAGAAGGTATTAGCTGATATATTAATACATCTTATCAGGGATGGTTTCTTATCCGGTGTGTTTTGAGTACGGCTAGGAGTCCAGTATCGCATTAATAAAATAGCGACTATAAAAATATTTTTCTTTTATGAAAAAACACGTTTTTCATATCTTGAATGAAATAACTTTTTTTTTTCTTTTAGCTACAATCACAAACTTCGACAATATTGCGTTAGAAAATTGTAGAGTTTCACATATACACACTTATAGTGCCGCCCGTATATGATACAACAGGGTGAATACTTATATCCGCGGGCATGACTGGGTGGTTAGGAAGCTCATTTAGCAACTATATGTCTCCGGGTTCGATCTTTTTACGTGGTACTTCGGTAAAAAGCTTTCGACTAAAGCTATGTGAAATTTAGTAGACGGGAGGATAATTTCCGTTCTTGGATGGTGGGTAGAATTAATTCGCCATCCAGTTTAAAATCACTAATCGTCGGTGTCCTTTGGAGGATTAATTCTGTTGCACGCATTCATGCGCGGTATCTGCTCTAATTTAATTTCGTTTCTTCCTCTCTCCTGTGCCTGAGATCATAGAATAAAGTATACATTCTTTCTTATAAAACATGTATACAACGTTTCACGGTAAATGACGCAGAAGTGGCTGTCTGGCAAGTAGCTTGCTTACCAACCGCATGATTCCAGGTTGAGGCTCACTGCGTGCATCTTGGGAAAGTTTTTTCTACTATATCCTCGGGACTACCAAAGCCTTGTGAGTGGATTTGGTAGACGGAAAATGAAAGAAGCCCGTCGTATATATGTATTTATATATATATATATATATATATTTAGTGTAGGAAGAAATGGAGCTGAACGAAGATTTAACAAAATTCCTTTTTATTATTTTCTACATATGTTTCAAAGGCTGCAAAGTCCCTAATTCGGATTGACTAAGGAGACCATTTTGCAGCCTTCTCTTCAGGAAAATCCAGGAACTTAATTCTCCAACAAAATGCACATCAAACTTTTCGACAAACGCTCGCGAGGAGCCCATGGGATAAATGAATTAGGGACTTTGCAGCCTTTGAAACATATGTAGAAAATAATAAAAAGGAATTTTGTTAAATCTTCGTTCAGCTCCATTTCTTCCTACACTAAATATATAAACTTCAAATTTCCGCACTAAGGCACGGGTTTGAGACCCCATGGTCGTAACCTCAACCGTGATTTTTCTGTTGTGATTTTTGCTACCCAGGTATCGGTTATCTTTTGAATAATCCGTAACAAGATAATTCATTTATCCATTTCAATATATATATATATATATACACACACACACACACACACATATATATATATATATATATATATATATATATATATATATATATATTATATATATATATATGTGTGTGTGTGTGTGTGTATGCTTGTATGTCTGTGTTTGTCCCCCAACATCGCTTGACAACCAATGCTGGTGTGTTTACGTCCCCGTAACTTAGCGGTTCGGCAAAGGAGTCCGAGAGAATAAGTACTAGGCTTACAAAGTATAAGTCCTGGGGTCAATTTGCTCGATTAAAAGCGGTGCTCCAGCATGACCAAAGTCAAATGACTGAAACAAGGAAAAGAGTAAAAGAATAAAAGAATAGAAGATATTATTATTATTATTATTATTATTATTATTATTGTTATTATTAGTATTGTTGTTGTTGTTATTGATTGAGAGAGAAGCGCATGCCATCAAAGTGACACTAGGGTACAAAAGTACGAAGCCAAATATACCCATCATGAATACCCGGCTGATAAGGGTATACGAGGAACATGCATCACAACCATATGCGCACGACGTGGTGATCTCATATCAAGATAAACAGCACATGACTTTGCAAGTGGGACCCAGTTAGAATTTTCTTCAGGTTGAGTAGCCCATACCGCTTAAAAAGTCTCTGGAGAAGGTTTGTTTAAGGATGGTGAACGAAACACCTATGTTTCCAGAGGTGAATTAATCAAACCACAAAGAATTTCTCCCAACACATGGCTATGATGCTGCCTCACTGCTCCTGCTCATGATCAAAGATGCACATATCGTCAGCCACCAAAGGTTATACTCAACTTGTTATGGTAAAACAACTTCCAGAAATCCCTTGCTTTGCAGAGCTACCGGCGGGCACTGCCGGTTCGAGATAAACTCTACAGACACGGAAGTGCTGTCAGTCGCACTTGCCCGAAATGCGCGCAGAGCGACGAAACCGTTCTGTACGCATTCGTCCAGTGTCCTTGCATTACTGACTTGTGGAGTTATGTTGAACAGCTGTTATCGCGTGTAGGATGGATCCGGCTATCGGCCGAGTCCAAAGTGAAGATCGATCCGCCGCTTTCCAATGGTCCGGAAGGGCAGGCAATTTTCCTCTGTCTGATAGCAGTAACGAAAGAGGTTGTATGGCGACTCAGGTTGAAAGGACTGAAGACAGACAGTTTTCTCTTCGGACAATCACTCATCGACTTTTTCAAATTTCATTTGGAAAGGAAGATGAGGGTGGAGAGAGAAATGCTGCCTCCCAGTATATTTGCTAAGAAAAAAGGTGAGTGAATGTAGCGAAAATGACACGGGTGAGTGGACCTACTCTAATAATGCGCCTGTGGGCTAGTTAATTTGAGAGGGAGAAGGGTGCTCTTCCCAGATTCTCTCAAAGTGTCGAGTCGTTCAGGATTGGTGGGGTACCTGAGCCAACTCCAGGTGGTTACCTCCCCGCATTTAGGGAACTTTTATTGTTATATTCTCTTGCTGGATAACATTGTTATTCCTTTAATTGTGTACTCGTTGTTTCTGTGTAAACACCTCAAATTCCATGTCTACTCTATCGTCCCCTATATGTCGGCCCTAGTGGCTAATAAATGAAATAATGGTAATAATAATAATAATTATTATTATTGTTATTATTATTATTAGTTAGCTTTTATATCAAATCGTACTATTTTTCTTACGTACTTGACACCTATTCTGTTATTGCAGAAATATTCCACAACAAGAGCAATCCAATAATGGGCAAACCAGCAGGTATCTCATCGTTTGAACTTTTCCACGAATATTCATACACACAAAGTAATTATATACGATCCAAAATGTAACTCAAGCATACACATTGTTATACATACACATACAACATTCATGCAGACACACTCGGAACACTTTGAGACATGTTCACATACGCAAGAAAAATACACACACAAAATTACAAATAAAATAGCATGCACATACGTACACACATAATCCACTCACATACGCATTCATATTTTGCATGCAAAAACATCGCACACACAAGCTAATACACGGATAAACACGCAAACATTCCCAAAATAACGCACACATAGACAAGCACACACACTGTTTGGTCTTTCAGCAATATGCTATTTTGCGAACATATTAAGATCTCCTAGTGCGAAATCGATTATATACGAAAATTATAACCTAATGCATTTAATTTACCTGACCTTATTATGCATATGTGTACAAAACATTTTAACCAGTGCCAGAAACAGTTAGAGATATTTTTTTTTTCTGCAACGCATAAAATATATACCCGTATTTTGCATTATTTGTATTAAATTATACCGACGCAAACCATCGCTAGTTTCCATGGATTCCACTGTTTTGCTATATTGTATGCATTTATTTTGTTTTATTGAACGTACACTGTTAGTATCAATTTTACTTGTGTCCAATATTTCCATTCATAGTACGGCTCGATCACATTTAGTGTTGGCCAAACATTCATCATCTCTCTGGCGTTAGTTTTCATTCTCATTTATATCCTAGAGATACATACGAATACCTCTAGGCGGTCTTAGCGTGTTGGCTTTGGTCTAAACAATAACTACAACTACAAAGAGTTAAATACTTTAATGTGTTTTGGCAAGGATTCGAGACGAAGGAAATTCGTCTACGATTTCTGGCTTGTTTAAAGACCGAGTATTCCATTGGTCTTTGTAAATGGAAGTTTATTTGTTTGTTTGTTTGTTTGCTTGTTACTCTTTCGATGCTTTAATACGAAATGTTCGCGATAGTAACGATAAAACTTGTTTTTATATAGTTATTGATACTGTATTCTACGATTCTGAGTGCTAAATGCCGCTGGATATATATTCATTCAAATTCACCATCAAGTCAAAGATGTGTGGTTAAGAATCTCTCTTTTGTAACCTCGTGGTTTCGGATTCAGCCCCGCTGCGCAACACCTCCTGACTGAACTTGGTGTACAGAAACTGTATGTATGTATGTATGTATGGTTATATATGTATGTATGTATGTATGTATGTATGTATGTATGTATGTATGTGTGTATGTGTGTATGTATGTATGTATGTATGTATGCATGTATAACTTTGTGTGTGTGTCCTTGTTTCTGTATTTGGTTCTCTACCCCGTTCCATATCTTCCGATGGTTTGTTTACGTCTCTGTAACTAGCAGTTCGACAAAACCGATTGATAGAATAAGTACCAAACTTAAGTAATTAGTACAAGGTGCATCTCAGCGTCGCCGCACGCCAGTAACTAGAACAAATAAAAGTTAAATAATAATTATCTGGGAATTATAAAGGTATGCCATTTTGCTAAGAGAATTCAATGAACCAGAAAATTTTAATGGTTTCAAATTTGGATACAAGGTCAACATTTTTAGGGGAGAGAATACGTCGATCTCAGCGTTCCCCTGATAGTTATTTTGTCGATTTCGATGGGATGAATGGCAAAGTCAACCTCGGTGGAACTGGAACGCAAAGCCAGAATAAATGTCGCTAAGTGGGCGGGTAAATTCTTTGCTATTCTAGGCATAAGGCCCGAAATTTTGAGGGAGGAGGCCAGTCGATTAGATCGACTCCAGTACGCAACTGGTACTTAATTTATCGACCCCCAAAAGGCAAAGTCGACCTCGGCGGAATTTGAACTCAGAACGTAAAGACAGACGAAATGTCTATTTCTTTACTACCCACAAGGGGCTAAACACAGAGGGGACAAACAGGGACAGACAAACGGATTAAGTCGATCATATCGACCCTAGTGCGTAATTGGTACTTATTTAATCGAGCCCGAAAGGATGAAAGGCAATGTCGATCTCGGTGGAATTTGAACTCAGAACGTAATGGCAGACAAAATACTGCTAAGCATTTCGGCCGGCGTGCTAACGTGTCTGCCAGCTCGCCGCCTTAGTGAACGAGTAAATTAATAAAATGAATATTGCATTGTTTCATACTTTTGCGAGACTTTGTAAAGGAGATGAATGAGTACTGTATTATAAAATATATTGCTTGCATAACTTATTCATTTCTGTCAGAGATTTAAATGCAAATGATATTAACTAAATTGAGTGAAAAAACACAACAGCTTGACTGAAAGAATTCTTATAATTTTAGAACCGTAGCAGGGCCGAACGCATTACCACTAACAGAGTGCCTATAGACCTCTACTATTGGTGTACAGGGATAACATCAGATTTGTATTATAATTGTAGCTGTTAATTTATAAATTGTTACGGCGTTAATTTAATCTGCTAACGTTGACGAAGTGTGATACCTCGCTATGCTGGGCATTAATGGAAACAACTTCACTGCTCGTGCTCTGTAGCTCATGAATTATCTATGAAGTGAGATATGTGTGAGCATAACAAACTATAGTTATATATCTGTTATATAAACACTGGTATTGCCTAATTTACATAACAAGTTACCATACTTTGTCTTTAAAAGGTTTACGCCTTTAAATAATTGAATATGATGAATAAGATTAATATTTTCTCGAAGGAAATTATTAATATAAAGTGACTTCGCACCATTCCCAACGAAAGGTGAAAATAAATCATAAACATCGCTCGGTTATTAATACAAATCTACTAAAATATTTTTCATGCTCCTATTGTGAAATCCATAGTCATATTTCCCAACTGCCTCTCTATCTGTCTCTCGCTCTCACTCGCTTTTTATCTATCTATCTATCTATCTATCTATCTATCTATCTATCTATCTATCTATCTATCTATCTATCTATCTATCTAGCTGTATGTCTGTCTGTCTGTATTTCTGTCTGTCTGTCTTTTTCTTTATCTATATATATTTATGTACATACGTGTTTGTATGCATGTGCGTGCGTGCATTTGAGTGTGTGTGTATGTGTATGTGTGTTGCTTGTGTGTGGGTATTTTATTGCACTTTAGAATAAGGTACTTTCTTGGGATCAAACTTTAATGTTATTAATCTACCTCTATTTTGTCTGTGCAGTATCTCATTCAGGCAAAACATAGGTGAATGAATTCTGTATGTTGCAACGGTTCCTTCATATCATCGAACGACTACTCTGAAGAAATCAACCATTTCTCATTGCTGAAATAAATTCATTTGTGTGTTGAAGCAATTCTGCATTTCTGAGTCTGCGTATTTTAGGATGACCTTCACTCTATCTGACAGAATTTCAATGAAATACACAGTTCACGGACGACGTCAAATGTTCTACTCAGTATATGAACTCTATCAGACACAAGGAGAGGACAAACATTGTCGTTCTCTCTCCCCAAACGTGTCATCCACTCATTCAGCAGCTACTAAAATATCATGTAATCATCTGGCAATGTTCCAAATACGGTCTCTATCTACCTGTCTGCCTGTCGGTCTGTCTGTTTGACTGTTTATCTTTCTTTTATTCTTTTATCTGTTTCAGCCATTTGACTGCGGCCATGCTGGGGCACCGCCTTTAGTCGAGCAAGTCGACCCCAGGACTTATTCTTTGTAAGCCTAGTACTTATTCTATCAGTCTCTCTTGCCGAATCGCTAAGTGACAGGGACGTAAACACACCACCATCGGATGTCAAGCGATGTTGGGGGGGACAAACACAGACACACAAACATATACATATATATAATATATATATATATATATATACGACGGGCTTCTTTCAGTTTCCGTCTACTAAATCCACTCACAAGTCTTCTACTATAGCCTCGGCTCGAGGCTATAGTTGAAGAGACTTGCCCAAGGTGCCACGCAGTGGGACTGAACCCGGAACCATGTGATTGGCAAGCAAGCTACTTACCACACAGCCACTCCTGCGCCTATATCTATCTATATCTATCTATATATAAGGTACCATGCGTGTGTGTATTTGTGTGTGTTTGTGTGTGTAAGCGCGTGTGTTTGTGTGTATGCCTGTGTGTGTGTGTGTGTGTGCATCTGTGTTTGTCTGTGTATGCATCTGTTTGCCGACATGCTCTATCGAGTGGTCTTCTGTATACTGTACATGAATTCCCAGACACACACACACACAAACACATACATGTACACAAACGCATGGTATATATTTATATCTAAATTCATCCTGAGAATTCTTTCAATAAACAGGGATTTTAGTTCTTACAAAAATCAGGTTCTTTGCTGGTATTTGCAAAACAAATGCGGTAAAATATTTTACAATTTAAAGTTTAGGAAAAAAAACTTAGAAAATTTGCCACTGTGCTTAGAAAACTATCATATATGCTTAAATGCGAGACTGAACACATAACCACAGGGTTCGGAAGCGAACTTCTTACCACACAATAATGCCAGCAACCCCCTCAACACACACATGCAAACAAACTCTCGCACATATACACACATATCTTTTATCTTTTATCTTTTGAATCAGTCATTACACTGCGACCATATTAGGGCACCGCTTTGAAGACTTTCTAGTCGAATCTATCAATACCAAAGCTTACATTTTATGAGACAGGTACTTATTCCATCTTTCTATTTCTTTCGAACCGCTGTCTTACGGGAACATAAACACACTAGCGCTAGTTGTCAAACGGTGGTGGGGGGCCAAACTCAGACACAAAGACACATAAAAATAAACATGAACACACGCACACACACACACACACACACACACACACACACACACACACACACACACACACACACACACACACACACACACATATATATATAAGAAGCACAGAAATCAATTATAGCTCTAAACTGATGTGGATCGGAACGATTTTAGTTGAAAATATTAAGATATATTTACAGGTACCAGTTTACATACAGTAGACTGCTGGAGAAAGTTCTATCATATATATATATTTGTATGTTTGTATGTGTTTTTAACACACACACACACACACACACATCCTAACATGCACATATATACATATATAGGTATGTACACATACACACACATACACATATATATATGTATATATATATATATATATATACATATATATTAACCATATATATATATATATATTTACATATATATTTCTACCATATATATATATATACATATACATTTATATATGTCAATATACATATATATATATAAGTGTGTGTGCACACACATACACTCATATGTATATGCATATATGTGACATATACACACACGCATTTATAGATATATGTTGGTGTAGAATTTCGAGTGTATACATGTATGTATTTATTTATTGTCTGGTATTTATAGGTTTATGTATTCATATGTTATACTATATTTTTGAATTAGAGAGTGCAGAGTTATCCTCATATGATAAAAACCATGTCTCATCTGAATAAAGTTATAATGTGATATAAAACAAATATAATTACTTTAGCCTAGAGCATTTAAAAATCACACGGGTTTGATTTGTCTGATGAGTGGAATATATAAAACCTATTATCTAGCCATTCACGTTAAGTGAAAAGGTGACAAAATGATGAGATTGTTGACTCGAGAGAGAACCTATATTTTTTTATAGCAGCTGTCACTATGATGACAGCCCATTCATAATAATCTTCAATATAAAGCAAAAGCAACAAAAAAATATCACCACCACCACCACCAATTATTATTATTATTACAATGATGATGATGATGACTTCAATTCTTGGCACAAGGCCAACAAGTTCGGGTTAAAGGGCAAGTCGATTACATCTACCTCAGTGAGTAACTGGTACTTACTTTATCGACCCTAAAATAATGAAAGGTAAAGTCGACCTCGGCGGATATTGAACTCAAAACGTAAAGACGGATGAAACGCCGCTATGCATTTTGTCCGGCATGCCAACTATTCTGTCAGCTCGCCGCCTTAATATTAATAATAATAATAATCCTTTCTACTAAAGTCACAAATCCTGTCATTTGGGAGGATGGGTCTAATCGATATATCGACCCCAGTGTTCCACTGGTATTTAATCTATTCACTCCGAAATGATGAAAGGCAAAGCGGACCTCGGCGGCATTTGAACTCAGAACGTAGCAACTGGCGAAATATGGCTAAGCATTCCGTCCAGCGTGCTAACGATTTTGCCAGCTCGTTTACTTGTTTCAGTCATTAGACTGCGGCCATGCTGGAGCACTGCCTTTGAGAATTTTTAGTTGAATGAATCAGACACCAGTACTTTTATTTTCTTTTAAGCCTGGTACTTATTCTATCAGATTCTTTTACCGAAATGTTAAGCTACAGAGACGTAAACACATCAACGGCAGTTGTAAAATGCTTTTGTAACACACACACGCGCACACAAACACACACATATACGATGGGCGTCTTTAAGTTTCCGTTTGCCAAGGTTTTGTCGGCCCAAGGCTATAGTAGAGGACACTTAGTCAAGGTGACATGCAGTAGAACTGAACCTGGAACTATGTGGTTGGGAAGCAAGCTTCTTACCACACGGCCACACCTGTATTTTCGCAAATTCTCTTCTAATTTATGAATACTTTATGCAGAAGCCATTTTTTGACCAGCAGTGATCGTTGTTATTAGATTATTTCTCAAGATGGCGAAAATCACGAAAAGAACGATGACAGTCGTATTGGTTTCAAATTTTGGAACAATACCAGCAATTTCTGGTGAATGGGACAGTCGATTACATCGACCTCAGTGTTCAACTGGTACTTATTTTATCGTCCCCGAAGAGAAAAAAAAAAAGAAAGTCAACCGCGGTGGAAATTGAACTTAGTTCGTAAAGACGGACGTAACACTGCCGAACATTTTAGCAGGTGTTCTAACAGTTCAGCCAACTTGCAGACTTCCCCGGTGACTTATATTAATAATAATCATTATAAGTAATAATAGTTGTAATGGTGGAGAGAGTAGTTATGGTGGTGATGATTGTTATAATTCAAACAGTGGTGATGGTAGTACTTGCAGAGATGATGAATTTCACTACTGCCCTACTAGGTACTGATAATAATGATAATGAAAGGAGAAGGAAGAGCAGGAGGAATGCAGATATCTCAACGTTGTGTTGCTGTTATTAGCGCTTCTGTTTTTGAATGTTGATGATAGTAATAACAAAAAAAAAAAAAATAGCTAATACATAATGCATACACACACGCACACATGTATATATACACATATATACATACATATACATTCCTGAAAGTTTCATCCGAATTCAGCGGTTCTTGAGAAATCTTGTCCACAGACAAACAGACAAACACAACTGAAAAACAATACCTCCGCCTTCGCTAAGGCAGAGATGATGATGATAATAATAATAATAATAATAACAACAACAACAAAAACAACAACAATAATAATAATAATAATAATAATAATAATAATAATAATAATAATAATAATAATGATAATAATGATAATAATAATAATAATAATTTCAATTTCTGGCGCAAGGCCAACAAGTCCTGGGTAGATGGCAAGTCAATAACATCTACCCCAGTGTTCAATTGGTACTTATTTTATCGACCCTGAAATTACGAAAGGCAAACTCGAACGTAGAAACGCCGCTAAGCATTCTGCCCGGTGTACCAACTGTTCTGCCAGCTCGCCGACTTATTAGTAATAATAGTTAATTCTACTGTAGGCAGAAGGCCTGAAATTTTGTGGGAGGGAAGTCGATTATATCGACCCCAGTACTCAGCTTGTATTTAATTTGTTATTGTTGTTGTTGTTTCTTCCTTCTCGATCTACGCCTGGCTCATAGGGCCAGTTTCTCGGTTTCCTTGGTGTATAGGTTCCCCACCTGGACGGGACGCCGGTCCGTCGCAGGTGAGCTGAAAGATGCAGGAGGGAAGGGTGAGGCAAAGTTGTGGCGAAAGAGTCAGCAGAAGTTCGGCATTACCTTCTGCCGGAGCGACGTGGAGCTTAGGTGTCTCGCTCACAAACACACACATCACCCGGTCTGAGATTCGAACCTGCGATCCCTCGACTACGTGTCCGCTGCTCTAACCATGTGCCTCCACGCTCGTCGCTTTAATAATAATCTTTTCTACTATAAATACAAGGTCTGAAATTTGGGGGAGTGGACTTGTCAATAACATCGACCTCAGTGTTTCGTTAGTACTTCATTTATCGACCCCGAAAAGGAGCCCTTTTGGCGGAAGGGATTAGTCGATTACACCGACCCCAGTGTTCAATTGGTACTTGTTTTATCGACCCCGACATTGACTACATCATCTCTGACAACCCGGTCTTTGCCAACACTTCATACATTGAAAACATTAGACAGACTTGATGCATTATCTGGCAGAAAACCATGTAGCATACATCGATCAAGATGAAACAAACAGAACAGATGTTATTATCAAGAACTGGAAAAGAAATTAATGTACTTCCATTTGGATTTCTTCTGAACAAAACATTGCGCGGAAGTGAAATGGAGAAACAGTTAAAGTAAAAGAATTTTGACATTTAAATAAGCACGGTGTAGGGCATGAAAGTTAAAACTGGAGACATGGGTATGATAAAAATTGGGAGGAAAGCTATAAAAACTATACCAGGCTACACAATGATGCACACGATACAAATATTTAGAAAGCACCATCAATCCAATAGAACGACTCAAGTAATACATCCTATGCTCACAGCACACACCTTGTATAATAAAAACCCATTAAAATAACACCATTCGAACAACAAATACTTTACTGAATCACGACTTAATAAATTCACTCATATTTTTATATAATCGATATCGGGCTCTATAGCACCAACAAGCCGCTCAACTCACATTAGATAAAGTCACCGTTTATTAATATGAAACAACCCACGCAGCATATAAACTGCATAATCAGTATCAACAATAAAACACAACTTCACCAATCAGAAAGCACATATGAAACACAAAAAGCACCTAGAAGTTGATACAGCACATATTGCACATTCTCTGAATTGCAAATAAGACATTAAAATATCTGTAGAAACAAAATATGATTCATAACAAAAGCAAAACAAGAGCAGACAAAGAGAGCTCTACATACCCCAATAAGAGAATGCTGCATTCACCTCAGTAACAAGCGTCTTAATTTGCTGGTGCTCTAGTAATTCGCATAAAACATTTGCATAACATCATCATCATCATCATCATCATCATCATCATCATCATCATCAACAACAACAACAACAACAACAATAATAAACAAGATGATACGGCTCAGTTTTATTCTAATTCTAACAATACAGGCTATCTTCAAATATGCAACCGCGTCTTAAGAACGGGTTTACAGAACATGTGTAGGTGTCGTCACACTGTTATATAAGAACGAGAGATGAGGAATATGTTGTTTAATGTATTAGGACATCACAAATTGGTAAATAAGCGCAAATAAATTAGACCAAGTTTTTATATGTGTGTATGTGTGCGCGCGCGCGTGTGTGTGTACATATATGTGCAGGACTAAAATAAACGAATATGGGTAATTTGCACGTTTGAGAAATCAAGATTTTGTGTTGCCTATTATACTAGAATGCGTTCCACTACCACATTAATTGAATAGTTATCCTCGAGGTTGTACAACATATTGAACAGGTCAGGACTCTCCTTTCGAACCACTATGACAGTTGTAAGATTGTGGAAGTTTGTGTCTCTTCTTGCAATTTAAATGCTTTCCAGTTACTCTGAATACATTTGTCCCATTGTTATCAGCAGCGTGATACTCACATCTACCCTGCATATCTTCTTTGTCGTCTCGAGACTATAGGAAGGTCTTCTTAGGAAGGTGTACCCATTCTTTTGGCTGACGGCTCCTAAGACTTAAGAGGTAATGATTTCTGTCGTCATCTTAAGCACTACAACAGATAATGCCAGTAGACATACTCTAGAAACAACAGCTTCTTGTCAGTGTTGTAAATATCGCTGAATCTTCTATTCTTTTTTAACGTTTCTCAATTTCTCATATATACGAAATCCTCCGATTTCTGTTGCTGACACATGTGTTACAGCTAGACCTTTTTTCGTGGACTACAAGTCTCATATCCTTTACCTTCATACTCCAGACATGGCAAGTTTTGAAATAATGTTAAGGTCTTCGTGGGCAATTTAAAAATTTGATATGAATTAATACTCCACATAAAACTTTGTTTTATTTTTTCCTTGATGTCTCTTCCATTACTGTCATTGCTGTTCCACAAAGCTTGACAACAAACCAAGGGTCTGCTTTATTATTTCCAACCTTTTGCGTAACTCTCATTTTGTATCGAACCATATATTGAGAAACTAGAATTTGAGTGAGTAGGTGTTTGATGCACCCGATTAGATTCCTTTTTCAGTTCACCCATAATCTAAAGAATTGGATATATTATTTCTTAGGCTTTATCTTGTCTGACAGAGAAAATTATCACCCCACACATCGTCAGGGTTACTTCAAGCATAGGAAAACCTTGTCTATTCTGCGTAATTTTTCTCCTCTACGATCCTTAATCGAAGAGATATACAAAAATATGCCCTACAAAGGGACATAAGTCTCCCAAACAAGTATATTCTCACCAAGATTTGAACTCATTTGTTCTACTCTATATATCCTCTAAACTTAATAGAAAACAACAGGAGCAGCAACAACAACAACAGTAACACAAATATTCTTTTCTACTCTAGGCACAAAGCCCGCAATTTTGGGGGAGGGGGCAGTCGATTAGATCAACCTCAGTACGCAACTAGTACTAAATTTATCGACCCCGGCGGAAATAGTAACACAAATATTGATAGCGATTATGTTTAAGATAGCGAGCTGGTAGAATCGCTTGTATGTCGGGGGAAAAGTTTAGTTTAATTTCCGTCGAGGCCGACTTTGTCTTTCATCCTTTCGGAGTTGGTAAAATAAGTACCACTTGAGTACTGGGGATCGATGTTATCGACTTAACCTTCTCCCCAAAATTGCTGGCCTTGTACCAAAATGCTAAAGCTAATAATAATCATACTTTATTATATCGACCTTATAAGGATAGCCAAAATGAATCTCGACAAGAAATGAAGTCGTGTCTATGTCAACGAATATGCTAATACGAGAGAAATCAAATGATGTGAGAAAAGTCATTTATATCAACCTCATTTCTTGACTGGTACAAAGTGTGTTGACCATAGACTTCGGTGGTTTTACTTTCCTTCTAATTAACTGTACCTGCACGGTATACGCAGCTGTGATTTGAAAAGTTAACATAATACCAAACAAGATGCTGCACCGACCAATAACAAAACGCATCGCTACTTCACTGATCTGCAAATATCCATTAACATGATGAAATAACGACGCAGAAAAAATGCTTAAATACTATACAAATAATGAGCACAAATTCGATAATGAAAATAAAACCATTAAGGATGTAATCATTGCGACAGTAAATAACCAAGAGAAACCAAACACATGCAGAATGAAAAACATTAACTAAACGTAAAAATCCAGACGTCAGCATATGTTAGGTTTTTGTCTAACAATAAATAGATAAATGAATGAATGAATGAATGAATAAATAAATAAACGAATAAATAAAGATGGAAATTTATCAAAAAATACAGGAACATACATGAATCTCCGAGAGTATTAACGACGTACATCTCTAAACTAACTTTTTAATGTGACAATTATTTAACAGCAGGAATACTTAAAGATTTGAAATTGATAGATGTTCCTGGAAACCAACAATGTTCACGCAAAGATAAAATTCAAGGATGAAATTTCAACAATAAAATATACATGTCAATTTTAGATTTATTTGAAACAGAGACCCATACGCCGATATTTCTAGGATAAAGGAAATCATCTATGCAGAAACCACGGAGGAACTGCATGTAATTCAAACGTTTCTTGTTAGAGATTCTAAATTTAAACAAACGATCTCATATAGAAAATAGTAGAAAAGATTGCTATTCCATAGAAAAAAGCAATAACAAAAAATATGGAAATAAAAAATAAAGGAAATATATAACACAAAAGTAAAACGTACAAAATGTATGTAAAACACTAAAAAAGTGTCTAAAATAAGAGTTCCTTCCTAAATTATAAGAAAAATCCGCCGCTATAAAAATCAGAAACAAATCTTTGAACAAACTGAACATTTCGTCTACAAAATGAATTATCTTTTTAGGAAGCAAATAAAATGAAAACCAGAGACTAATGCAACACTAGCAACAACAGAACTATAATATTTCTAGACGGGCAGTTAAGAGACCGACTTGTGATAAAATATTCAAATCAAGTACGACACATAACGGGAGACTTACAAAGATGGGAGAAAGTAATACGAAAAAGTAGATAAAAACACGCAAAACCTGAATTTCTAAAGTATCGAAAATGACGAAATTATAAAATGTTGACTAGAATATCCCATATTTACGCACAAAGTGCTTGGGAAATGCTTCATGAATTTAAAACGTCAGAGCCATTACCTGAATGAGAATTCAATGGAAACTCCTTTGAACATTCCAAAACTAATTAAGCAACAAATCCTTAGAACGACAGATTCATGAAAAGCTAGTCTACATTATAGAATGCTTTAACATTGATATCATTGCTTACCAATAGGGTGGCGAAATGACAGAGTCCTTACTACGCCTTGCAAAACGATTTAGCGGCATTTTGTCCGTTTTTACGTTCTGAGTTCAAATTCTGCCTTTCTTTCCTTTCGGGGCGTTAAAATAAGTACCAGTCGAACACTGGAGTCGATGCAGTCGACTTACCTCTTCTTGGAAATCGGTGGCCAAAATTTGAGACCGATATAATTCTTTATCAGTAAAAATAATGCGTTTCCGGAAGAACAGAAATGATATCATTATTGCCCAGATGCGTGCAAACATCACTACTACACAAGAAGGCTATATCCAACAACTGAATTAATTATCAAAACTTGACCTGAATTAATTATCAAAAAAAAATATTTCACAATATCCCTAACTCGAGGACTCTGGAAATATTAGCCATGGATACGGCAGTTCCAATGACAAAGTGGTATATGAAATATTAAATTAAAACATTTTTACAGATTTAAGTGAATACCGAAACTCCAAAAACGAAAGCTATTTGTATTAGAAAATCAATGTTCCAATGAAACAGATAATATTAGTTTCAAATTTTGGCACAAGGCCAGCAGTTTTGGGGAGAGGGCTAGTCGATCACATAGACCTCAGTGTTCGACTAGTATTTATTTTATCGACCCCGAAGGGATGAAAGGCAAAGTCAACCTCGGCGGAATTTGAACTCACAGCGTAAAGACGGACAAAATGCTGGTACAAATTTTGCAAGGCGTGCTATCGATTCTGCCAGATCAACGTCTTGCAACAGAAAATGGCCACCTCTTAGTAATAGTGGCTTTAATAAAGTATGATTAAGCATATTAGATACCGATATAAATGGCTTGGAATTGCAATCAACCATCTCATGTCTATAGATGAAAAAAAAGAACACTGAAGATTTATATACCATATTTAGGATATTGATTTCTAAGTTAGGTACAAGACCAGAAATTTCGAGGGAAGGGGCTAGTCGATTACATCGACCCCAGTGCACAACTGGTACTTATTTAAAACACACAAAGGATCAAAGGTAATGTCGATCTCAACAGAATTTGAACTCAGAACACAAAGACAGACGAAATGCCGCTAAACATTTTGCCCAGAATGCTACCGATTCTGCCAGCTCACTGCCTTACTAGAGTTATAAGATTGTAAACAGGAAACTGAATGAATAGACGAAACTAGGAAAAAACAATGTCTTTATTGAGACTGTATCTTATAAGAGCCGGCATGGGAAGATTATCTTTTTGAAAACTAAGCGCAGGAAGGTTAACTATTTATATAAATAATCTAGTAAAGCATAGAACGTATATAAACAAATATGTCCTGACATGAACAAAACAAAACATTTCCTATTTTAAAGGAAACGAGGGAATATAATACTGTATCTGAGGTAGGATGGAGCAACAACATAAATATTGAACAGCTGTGTGGCTAAATTGAAGAGAGACTTATAAAATGTCATACTCAAAATATACAGGAAAAAGAGTAAAACGGAAGTAGTAATAAAAAGACAACGAAACTGCAAGTTGAGAAATAAGGGAATCCAAGCTGAAATATCTACTGTATTAGCGCTTATTTGTTTGCGCTGACGGGATTTGTGCGACTTTCAGTAAGACACTCTCGACACATTCCCATCTCTGCACGACTCGCTTATTTTGCATTTTATTACCAGGTTCTGAACTAAATAGTGTGACAGTTCTTCGTTCCAACAATGTCAGTTCTCCAGAGTTCCCTCGCTCGCTGGTCACGTCCTTCTTGCAGCTGTAATTGTGCAAGATCATAAGCGTAAATCCCACTCGGTCTTATGAGAGGGAGGTCTGTGCAGGTCCTGAACCCGCCCCATCCTCTAGCTCAAACAATAAAAATTCTGTGAATGATTACTGTTTTACCATGCATTCCAGCAGGGTTGAATGCCTAACAAATATATATATATATATATATATATATATATGTGTGTGTGTGCGTGGGGGGGGGGGGGTAGAACAGATATATATACTCTTTTACTCTTTTAATATTTTACTTGCTTCAGTCATTTTGACTGTGGCCGTGCTGGAGCACCACCTTTAGTCTAGCAAATCAACCCCAGGACTTATTCTTTGTAAACATAGTACTTATTATATTGGTCTCTTTTACGGAACCGCTATGTTACACACCAGCGTCGGTTGTCAGGCGATGTTGGGGGAACAAACACAGACACAAAAAGATATACACACACGTACACACACACCACACACACATATATATATATATATATATATGTATATATATATATATATATATATGTATATATATATATATATATGTACATATATATATATATATATATATATATATATATATATATATATATATATATATATATATATATGTATATATATATACGTGCATATATATATATATATATATATGTACATATATATGACCGGATTCTTTCAGTTTCCGTCTACCAAATCTACTCACACACCTTTTGTCGCCCTGAGGCTATATTAGAAGACACTTGCACAAGGTGCCACGCAGTGTGACTGAACCCGGGACCAAGTGGTTAGTAAGCAAGCTACTTACCACAGAGCCACTTCTACATACACACACACACACACACACACACATATATATGTCTATGTGTGTGTGTGTGTGTGTGTGTGTGTGTGTGTGTATGTATATGAATACCCGTTTCTTTTTCACATGCTAAAGTCGATAATTCGAACTGAAACAATAGAACTGATAATATAATTAACTGCTAGATTGAAAGTTTTCGCAGTATACTAGTTAATGAATATTTTTGATCTTGCATGTTTTGACAAGTCGGAGATTTTCTAAAAATTGAATATTTTTGCGTAAACCTGTTGTATATTATAATTTAGTTTCAGATTCAAGGCGTCGTAAAATGGTTTGTCATTAAATTCAATTTTAATAATAAGGTTTCCTTCATCTGTCAAGATTTTTTTAATGAAACTTGCCATATCGGTATTTTTCCTCTTAATAGACATGCATAATGTCAAAATATAATGAATACGTTTGATTGTAAATTTAATCACGTGGACTCATTCTTTTTGTGATTATATAGGATTTTTCATTCTAATGTTTCTGGGATGTCATTTTTTCTTTAAATAATTCATTACAATACTTAAATAGTTTTGTTACTTCACTTATGGTGCTTCAGTATTGACTATTTACAAAGTATGATATAGAAGGAAAATATATTTCATACAGTCCAAATTTAGATTAAGAGATTAGTCAGAATAATGTTTGAATTTTGTTTTTGTATATAACACTCAATAGCTAATATGATATATATATATATATATATATATATATATATATATATATATATAATTCTTCCAGCTATTGCCCTTTTCTCCAGAGATATAAAAAAGTTAAATATAAAAAGTTATATATAAAATAGATAAATGGCTTAATATTTAACTGTATCACTATAAATCAACGATTAACGATAGTCAACAGGTGTATTTTTCATGATGTGTACACAATATCACACTGAATTCGAAACAGGATCTGATAATTCTAAAACGATGAAAATAATACCGTTGTTTTTGTTGCCGCTGATCTTGTAATTTCCCTCCTGGTCCGGACTGCGCATGTAGACCTATATGGGAAGAAAATCCACTGATGACTTTATCTACAATCTAGATATATTTTCAACAATATTACAATGTTCTAACACCTCCTCCACCTCCGCATCATCATCATCATTATCATCATATCATCATCATCATCATCATCATCATCATCATCATCATCATCATCATCATCTTTCTCGTTCTCACGCTCTTATCTTGAGAATTACCATCGGAATAATAATAATAATAATAATAATAATAATAATAATAATAATAATAATAATAATAAATAATAATAATAATAATAATATGAATATTATATTCAAAGAGACTACGATAAAGTGATGACATTTTGCCAACATAATGTGGCAATCCCAGGATGGGATAAATGTTATTGTTATTTAGCCCTCTTTGAGAGATTTAGAAATGTAGTATTTATAATTTTGTCGATCAGTGACTGTTTGTAACTTTGAATTCTATATGTTTTCACAGCAGATTAGCAGCGACATCTAGCAAGCCAAGCTACTCCACGCTGATAAAGAGCAATAACTTTGAAACTACTCCGGGGACTAGGTTGTGCTAGGGCGGAGGTGCTGATCTCTCCTGTTTGAAAACATTAAGTCACAGAGATTTGTGTAGCAGAGCCAGCTAGAAATGATGTTTCTTCGGGCTAAATAACAGTAGCATTTATCCTATACTGAGACCGCCACATGTTGGCAAAGTGCCCCAGCATGGCCACACCTCGTGAGCTGAAACTAGAATCAATCAATCAATAATAATCCTTTCTGCTAAAGTCCCAAAACCTGAAATTTGGGGGGCGGGGACTAGTCGATTACATAGACCTAGTGTTTCATTGGTATGAATTTATCGACCCCGAAAGGTTGAAAGGCAAAGTGGACCTCAGCGGAAATTGAACTCAGAGCGTAAGGACGAAGGAAATACGCTTAAAAATTTTGCCCGGCGGTACTAACTCACCACTTTAATAATAATGATGATGATAGTACTGTTTAGTTCATCATCCTTAAACAGACCTTATTCAGGCACCTTTTGAGTAGGATGGGCTACTCAACATGAAGAAAATTCTAACAGGGCTCCACCTGCAAGGCCAATCACTGTTTATCTTGATATGAGATCACCATGCCGCGCACATATGGTTGTGATGCACGTGTCTAGTATACGCTTATCAGTCGGGTAATCATGATGGGTATATTTAGCTTCTTATACTTTACCTCATTGTCACTTTGTTGACATGCACTGCTCTTTCACTCAATAAATAATAATAATAATAATAATAATAATAATAATAATAATAATAATAATAATAATAATAATAATAACAACAATAATAATAAAGTACCAAATGCCTTGATGCAGTAGCAAATGCCTTGATGCAGTAGCAAATACCCTGATGCAGTACAAGGCATGGCTTCTGGTCTTAACTGACTGGAAGTGTTATCATGTACGTTGTTTTGTCTTGGTATAAAAATGGGCTACATCAAATATTCTGCTCAATACCACAGATTTGCTTCTCATTTGTTTGACCTTAACCAGTCGAGCTTGTCCCGTTGTGGCTGATGATATGTGCATCTCTGATCACAAGCAGAAGTAGTGGGGGAGCATCATAGCCATTTGTTGAGAGGGATTCTTTGGGATTTGAATAATTCACCTCTGGATACATGGGTATTTTGTTCAACATCCTTAAACAATTCTTATTCAGGGACCTTTTGAGTGGGATGGGTTACTCAACCAATAGAAAATTCTAACTGGGCCCCACCTGGAAGGTCATGTGCTGTTTATCTTGATATGAGATCACCATGTCGCGCACATATGGTTGTGATGTATGTGCCTAGTGTACTCTTATCAGATGGGTAGTCATGATGGGTTATACTGGGCTTCGTATATTTTACCCCAGTGTCCCTTTGATGGCATACCCTGCTCCCTCACTCACTCAATAATAATAATAATAATAATAATAATAATAATAATAATAATAATAATAATAATGATGATGATGATGACATGCAGCAACAGTAGCAGCAGCTTCATCGTCATCCTCACGTCTTCCGTGATATTGGACACTTATGAGCAAAAATTCTCCAGCTGTGACCATCTTCGTCGTCCTTATTTTTCAGAGCCAGCGTACATATATTACTTTATCTTCTACTATGTGTTTGAGATTTAAAGGAAATATAGTTGCTATCATTAGAACCTTGAAAGAGAACGTGGAGCAAGCTTTGTTTTGTCATTGTGCGTGTATCAGTTATTCTTCGATTAAAGAAATCAATGGAGATGGTGTGTTGATGTTGAAACTCATACTAATGATAAGTGACAATAATGAATACAATTAGTATGAAGACGATAATGATGAAGATGATGCTGATGATGATGAGGAGCACGATGATGCTAGTATTGTGATAATTTTGATGAAAAAATGAGACGAGGAGAAAGAGAAATAGGATGTTCGTAATGACGATGAAGACGACGACTATGACCACTACCACCACCATCACCCCCACCACTAACACCACTACCACGATAAAGGCTTGGACAATGATGACGACGTGATGATGATAGAAACGATGATTTTGAGGAAGACAAAGATGAAGATGAAGATGATAATGATGATGACGAGCAGGATGATGATGATGATGTGGAGCATGAGGACGGTGATGACGATGCCGACACCGAAATCAACGATGGAGATTCTGATAGTGAGAACGATGAATTGTTACAGCAGATTGAGAAAGGAAGAGAATCATCTCTACTGAAACTTTACTCTGGAATACTATATAGGGCAGCTTATTCACTTCGGAAAATAGAAAGAGAAAGAGAGAAAAAAAGAAGAAAAAAAAAACGGCAAGTCTTTAACGGAGGATAATTGTGCAATGAAAAATTAATGTAGAGAAGGAATTAGAAAAAAACTAAAAAAACAACATATACATATATGTATGTATGTTTGAGTGTATATACATATACATTTACATATATTTACACATTCACACATATGCGTACTCACACATATATACACGAACAAACACACGACACACACATATACACTGAAAAAAAATAAAGTAATTGTATTTTTTAATCGTTTAGTTAGATTCGATATCTTTAATTGATGACCAAATACATTACATAAATAATCACGCGCGCAAAAGGGCTAAACTCTCATAGCTTATTAATTATTCTTTTTTTAATTAGCATTTCTTTTTTACGTTATTTTAAGTAATTTTATAGATTAGCGTTGCGACAATTTTACTATTGTACTTTTCTTTCTTAACAAAAAAAAAAAAAAACCCAAAAAACCCCAACCAAACAAATCAACAAAAGACGAAGGTAGCGTTTTATTTTTCTAATTTATAACGATTTATAAAATCTAATCAAAGTGCAATTAATCTATTCAATGGTTAATTTTTTATACTGTAAACAAAATCTAAGAAACTATGATAGTTAAAAGAAATTATTATATGGATATAAAGCACACCTTATCTTAGATAGTCACATTGAGCCGAAGTGTTTTGCAAAAGATATAGTTTTCTACTCCTAAAGTGCACAAATAACTTTGTGTGCTTGTCTGTGTGTGTGTATATTCGTGTGTGTGTTTAGAATATCTTTGTGTGCATTTGTGTGTATTTGTAATATCTTTGTGTGCATGTATTTGTATGTGTTTGTATGTGTGTGTATGTGTGTGAGTGTGTGTGTGTTTACAATATATTATATATTGTTTATTATTTTGGTATTTTAATTCATTTAAACTGTTGAACCGCGACCATACTGGTGCACCTCATTTAATGGTATTAGTTGATTATAAAATAGTATAAAAATCAACAATGCATACGTAGGAACACATTCAAATATGAATTAAAAGCAGTGCGAGTGTTATAAACATTATGAAGTACACATACACAATGTATGTGCTTTGCTTGTTCTCTAGTCAGCTGCGAAGTCACGCGGTGGAGATGACTCTCTAAAAGCGTTGGTTGTTAAAACGCTTTGAGGCACTTGATGTTGATAAGACACAGAAATGGCCCGTCGTTCCCCACTGTGACTTTGGCTGAGTTGTCTCTCTTGTTTAGGACTATAACTTTCAGGTGTTTTAACACCCGGCACTTTGAGAGAGTTATTTCCACCGCGTCAAATCACAGCCGACCGGCGAAAACACAAAGCCGATGCAAGTGCATGTGTGTTCGATAACTCTTACAACGTTCGCGCTGCTTCTAATTCATATTTGAATATATTATTTATTTCTGCATGTGCATCTTTCGGGTGTACTAGCAGATGGATTTTACACAATTTTACATATAGTCATGGAAAGGCTATTTAATTTGCCTCCGGTTTGGTACATGTGCGTGATACTGATACACCACACAATTGACCCATCACTCCTGAATGGGACTTGGGACGAGTTGCCTCGACTGATTACGACTATAACTTTCGCGGGTTTTAACACTCGGCGCTTTGAGAGAGTCATCTTCACCGCGTCGATTAGCAGCTTATTGATGGGCATGGAGGGCTCAACAGCTTTCCATTCATTTTCCGTCTACCGAATTCACTCAAGAGACAATGGTACACCCAGTGTTATTGTTGACGACACTCGCCCAAGGCGGTGCGCTGTACAGTAAAACTAATACCGAAAGCACATAGTCGCAAAGCTAGGTTGTCCATCATACAACCATGTCTCTGCTGATATTCACCAAAAAAGTGGCAAACATTTATCAATGAAACTTAAATAATTGCGAAAACATCTGAAATCGACACCGAGGGCTCAGACAATTAAGTGGATATCGTAAATATGGTAATTGTAGAAGTACAATATATCTGGTTTCTATTTAGAGCTAGCGATGTAGCCGTTAGAAGTGTTTTAGCCACTTCCAAAGAACACGGCTGATTGTGAGATCTGAGATAATGACATAATGGAAACAAAGGCTCATGTAAATCTGTTATTACTGTGTGTCATCTTCAAGAATATCATACCTCACACTGCAATACATCAATAATATCTTTGCCAAATATGAGCCGGTTGTTATATATTTAAACTAAAAATTGTATTTGCCGAACAAAAAAAAAAATCATCATTCTTAATTATTCCACTACTTTCGTCACTGGATCTAAATGAGATCACGTGATGATCAGAGTGTGATGTGATATAGTCTCGAAATAAATAGCTTACCTTTTTCTTTACATTTTCTCTGATTGTCGCATTTCTTTTTGAATTTATGATAAATTTTTTTCAGTGTAAGAAAGATGTCAGAGGAAAAAGCTGATAGGTTTATTACATAGGGAAGGGACACCATGGCTGTAGTTTAGGAAGTAGCACTTCCAAGATGAAATAAACTGCAGGTAAGATAGATAACAGAATCTAGGTGTCATTTTTCGAAAGAAAAAAAAACTGTTAGGCTTTGAATTAGTTCCGAGAAAAAAGGATACCCATTTAAATTATCAATATAGCAAGTAGCAGTTGTAGTTGTCTTGCAATTTTAGGCGTTGAGAAATCAAAGAAAGATTGCATGCTTTCCAGGTTAGGTTGCAGATAATTGTTTTCGATTTTGTATCCTAGGTAACCAATGCATATTTGGCGTAGAAAGCAATTGCCATTGTTCATTGTAGAGCTGGGATTCATTGTAACTGAAATTAATTGAACCACGTTCCCATCATGCTTTTCTACATTTTTGCCAATGGAAATAACATCGTCAAGGTTGGCGTAATGTCCTTTCATATCTTTATCAATAATTATACCATCGATCACTCATTGAAAGGCACTTATGGCATTAGATACACAGAGTGTAACCTTGTAAACTGAAATAAACATCTATCAGCTAGAAATCCTGTGTTTCTATAGAGTATCATCACTTTGGTGTGGGTTCTGATGCTTTCAGATCCCGTTGGTTATAGAATTTATCGTATAAAATAAAACGCATGAGGGCTTCAATATTAGAAAGAGAAGAGATATGTTGAATGTAGTAGAGTTTGTGAATAACTGAGAAAAAAAAAGCGTTATTTTTCACTGTTTCATACTACTACCACATTTCTCACATGGAGAGCCTGCAAGCTCAAGAATGCTATCACCAATAATCCGTTTACTTTGTTACTAAAGATTGCAGCAGGTGGGAAAAAATTAGAGATTTTGATGCATCAAATCATTGTATAGGTGGGAAAAGTATGAAACTGGTTTACTGATTATAGGGACTAGACAAGAAACAATAATATTTTCGAATGGTGCTCCATGTTTAAGATCGTCAGTTCCCAGAATTACAGAGATACGCAAGTTAACCAAAAACATTAAGCAGTTAAAAAAACCTTTTCACCAAAAGTATTAATTCAGATACCTAATTTCTCTGGATATCATCATTAATGAAACTAGCGGTACTATCAAATATGTAAGAATGATTAACCATATATATACGCTTATAGTAGCTCATGTATGTGAGCTTATAGTAGTTTTGAAGTCTATTTCCCTGATTTTCCCTTATTATAGCGAATATTGTGGATATTTATTGGCCAATATGCTCCTGAAATACGTTCAAACTTTTTGCAACTGGGTAAAAAGAGGCAGGTCAAGATATAACATTTTCGTCTATATGTTCAACTTAGAAGTACTATGCTCATTACTCAAGAAGCTGGGTTCTACATCATTGCGAGACAAAATGGTAAAATTCAATACTTCTCTATGACGACCTCAGAGAAACTTATTCAGTGATAGCTTGATTCAAAAAATAATTAACGACGAACAGTAACATAATACCTTAGGTCTTTAACAAGTTGTTGATTTTGTCCCTGTAACTGAAATCCTGCAGTGCTATATTCTGCATTGTGGGGATCTGAACGTGGGTGACTTTTACACTGAAGTAGTCAATGTCGTCTGCCATACAGCAAACATTTGAAAAATACAATTCGTAAATAAGTTGAGTCTTTATCGCTCAGTTGAGTTTCAAAATCCAGCAAGAATATTTATATATATAGTTTTACTAGTGTATCTATGTTATTGTAACCGAATACATTGTATGAATATTGTACCAAACAGTAGCTCAAATTTAATTAGTTTGATTCGTTAAAAACAATTCAACTCCACTATTCGAAACACAACCATAAATTGGAGATATTTTTCTTATTGCAGATGCCGGGTATCAAATTATATCACAGTGTACGTGGACAAGAAGAAATGAAACAAAGTTTTCAGTGAAGTGTTCATCAAATCGATTCCGAGCATAACGATGTTCTAATTTCAGATGTAGGCCTATACAAGTTTGGCAGCTTGTACTCAATAGGCCCTCAGATGATTACCCAGCTCGGAATTTGTTTTAAATTTTTTGCGACAAATGTAGCATAAAATATTCTAAGAAACACTGATAAATACTATGCTCAGTGGATTCGTCTATAAAGGATTTTGAAAATTAGAATATAGTAATATGGTGCCGAGCAAAGCATTGTAAGTGAATTTGGTAGACAAAAACAGAATTTGGTTGACAAAGTAGACAAAAACAACTTGCTTACCAGCCACATGGTTCCGGGTTCACTCCCACTGCGTGGCACCTTGGGCAAGTGTCTTCTACTATAGCCTCGGGTCGACCAAAGCCTTGTGAGTGGATTTGGTAGACAGAAACTGAAAGAAGCCCGTCGTATATATGTATGTATATATATGTATGTGTGTGTATGTGTGTGTACGTGTGTGTGTCTGTGTTTGTAACCCCAACATCGCTTGACAACCGATGCTGGTGTGTTTACATCCCCGTAACTTAGCGGTTCGGCAAAAGAAACCGATAGAATAAGTACTAGGCTTACAAAGAATAAGTCCTGCGGTCGATTTGCTCGACTAAAGGTGGTACTCCAGCATGGCCACAGTCACATGACTGAAACAAGTAAAAGAATAAAAGAAAAAGAAAGAATTATGTGTATGTTTCTTTGTGTTTGTCCTCCACTATCACTTGACAACCGGTGTTGCTTTGTTTACGTCCCATAATTTAACGGTCTGGCATAAGTGAGCAAAGGATTAGTACTAGGTTAGAAAAAGAAGTAACGGGTCCCATTTGTTCGACTCAAACCTTGCAAAGTAATGCTCACGCATGGTCGCAGTCCATTGACTGTAACAAGTTAAAGATATACCGATATAGATACATACGCATACATATGTACTTACATATAATGCTTTAACATGTTCTAATGTATCATCACATACATGAGTTATTATTCTCTAGATTTTCCAGATTTCGACTTGCGATAAAAAAAAAGAAACATATTTTACAGCTGTTAAGTATTTAGAATTGTATTAAGTATTTAGAACTGGAAGGACTTATACATACATACATACACACACACACATCTGTGTGTGTATACCTATATATATGTGTATGTGTGTGCGTAGAGACTCCGCTATGTATGTGTGTGCGTGTGTCTGTGTGTGTGGTTTCATTTCTGAATATTTAACACAACAACTCTGCAACGAAATACATATGTAACATGCTAAAATCTTGCAATATATTTATCTGAAATGGGAAACCAGAAGTCAACACAATAGTAATCCATGTATGACATGAAAATTAATAACATTTTTCAGATTGTGGTAATATGACTTCTACGTATCAGATGGCCAACAAGCCAGATGGCTTCCCGGCTTTCTAATACCTAGAAGTTATATTACCACAATCTAAAATTATCTTTAAACATAAATTAATGACAATGTGTTTCTACTTATACTTGAGTCTACTCTGTGAATTGGTCATGAAAAATTTGTGTACAACTTTAAAATTACGCACACACATAACCCAACATACACACATACATACATACATGTGTGCGTACATACACGACGAACTTTTTCTAGTTTTTGTCTGTCATATCCACTTACAAGGCTTTGACCAGCTGGGGCTATAGTAGGAGGCACCTGCCCACGGTGGCACGCAGTGGGACCGTACCCGGAACCATGTGGTTGCGAAGCAAGCTTCTTGCCGGACGGCTACGAATGTTAATAGAAGATGGATTTTCTCAACTCCTCAAGTAACTTACAATTAGCGACGTTATCCTGATGTAGGATTATATTTAATATTATTTAATATGATCTGTGTAAAAACCTTATATTGTGCTTTCCAAGGCTTTTCTTAGAGTATCGGCTACCCAATGCTATCATGCAGTGGTACTTCTTCGGATAACCTGATATACATGTAGAAATCCGGAAAAAGTTACTTATCTCCACATATATACACCAGTAACAGTCGTATTGTATACTAGCCTTTGGCAGCCAATAACGAGGGGGATCTTTGAAAAGCACATTATAAGGTTTTTAACCAGATCACATAGACAAACGCGCACACACATACACACCCGCATGTGTGTGTGTGTAAAATAAAAGCAAAATTCAGTTGAATTAGGCACTTAAGTTCAGACACCTCGTTAGGTCGGAATAATATACACACACAACAATTTTATTTAAATATCAACTTTGGAACAGAAGTCCCGGCAGAATTTCATCCCTGTTGTGCATGCAGACAATTTGACCCAGCTGAGTATATAATCCGATCTTGAACAGTACAGACATGTACATTTTATTAAATACTTCAGAATTAGCGAAGAGCATGTTCCGACATAGGTGAATAAAAGCAGGAGTGTTTCAGTGGTAATAAGCTTGCTTCCCAACCACATGGTTCCGGGTTCATTCCCACTGCCTGGCATCTTCGGCCAGTGTTTCATTTTTTACTATAGCCTCGAGCCGACCATTGAGTGCATTTGGTTGACGGAAACTGAAAGAAGCCCGTCGTATTTATATATGTATATATATATTTATGTGTGTGTGTCTCTGTGTCTGTCCCCCGCATCACCGCTTGAAAACCGGTGTTGGTGCGTTTACGTCCCCGTAAACTAGCGGTTCGGCAAATGTGACCGACAGATAAATACTAGGTTTAAAATATAAGTACTGGGGTCGATTCATTCTTCTAAAACCTCAAGGCTGAAACAAGTCAAAGATAAAACATGAGATATCTATCTATCTATCTATCTATCTATCTATCTATCTATCTATCTATCTATCTATCTATCTATCTATATTCATTTGAATTTTGCCACAAGGCCAGAATTTTGAGAGGAGGTGGAAAGCCGATCATGTCCACTCCAGTGCTCGGATGATACTTTATTTCATCGGCCATGAAACGATTAATTGCAATGCAGATCTCGTCGGTATTTTAATTGAAGATGTAATGAGAGAGAAGAAATACAGCTAAGTAGTTTCTCCGACGCTCTAAAGTTTCTCTGAGCCCGCCTTATATACCGTATAGAGCGTCGGGATCACAAACATGAGGTAGTGAATTCAATTCCCGGAGAGGGCTGTGCGTTGCGCTCATGGGCAAGACGCTGTATTTCACGTTGCTCCAGTTCACTCAGCTGTAGAAACGAGTTGCGATGTCACTGCTGCCAAGCTGTATCAGCCTTTACCTTCCCTTGGATAACATCGGTGGTCTTCCATAATAAAACTTGCCCGGGTTTTGCCTAAGAGGGTAACTTTCTATGTGCAATCTCATATTCATCCATGATCGAAGGAGGTCTTTACTCGTTATATATAATAATAATAATAATAATAATAATAATAATAATAATAATAATAATAATAATAATAATAATAGGGAGTATAACTCCAAGCTTACAGGGAAAAATTCAATTTAGTATTAAATCAAGTTTTACAATATATATATATATATATATATATATATAAATTTGAGAAAAACCACTATCATTATTTGAATTACATAATAGTGGTATATATAGTGTGTGTGTGTGTGTTTGTGTGTTGTGTGTGTGTGTGTTTGTGTGTGAGAGTTAAGGGGTGTTGATGTAGGTACGAGTGCATCTTTAAGATCGTTCTAGTCATACAAACACACACACGCACATATCTCTGTGTGTATGTTTGTGTGTATGTGAATATGTGAAATTTTACTTCACGCATTTATTGTCTGCTTGCATAAATGGAGAGCAACATATATAGCGGAACTTGTGGATTTTACATAAGATTGTTAACGATTTGACCGACGGAGAAAATTTATTAGAGTATTTAATATTATCATTCTCCCTTCTGAGTTCTAATCCATCTGAAGTCCGATTTTCTATCTTATATAAAAAAAAAAAATACTACAGGATAAGATATCTATATTCCTTGGAAATTTGTAATGGCCTGCGTTGCCAATAAATAAAGCAATACATAATGGAAGAAAGAACGAAAGAATTAAAGCAAGAAAGAAAGAAAATAAGGAAGAAATAGGGGGAATATAAGAAAAGAAGCGTATAAAAAAGTCACTAAGATCCTGTGCCATTGGGCTAGAGGATTTTTTGATATTACTGACGTTTGATGTGAAGTCAATAGATATATCTGATATTTCTTTTGAATCTGTGAATAAGAGCGCCATAGCACGCAAACCTATCTCACATTACAAAATTCATTTACTTTTTTTTATGCCCAAAGGTGCTCCTTTTCTTCTTTTTTACTGACTTCAGTAATTGGACAACTGCCATGCTACTCCTTCAAAGATTTTTTTAGTCAATTATATCGACCCCAGAACTTATCTCAATCTCGTACTCACTGTTTCGAAATTTAGTTAGATAATAACTACTACATAAATTTACAAGGGGCCGTTAAAGAGACCTAACTCGACATATTACTTTTCCTTGTCATGCCATATATAATACACACACACACACACACACACACACACACACATATATATATATATATATATATATATATATATATGTATTTATACACTTTCATATATATCACACTGTTGGATTGAACCTGAAACTGCATACGTGGTTGTGAAACGAATTTCTTTTTGCGCAGAGGCACGTGTGCCCCTATTAAGAATCTCATTTTCACTTTAACATTCTCATTAATGTTGTTTAATTTGATTTCAAATTTACATATTTTTTCTGTCACGTATTTAATATATATATTTTCCTTTTTTTTTCTACCGCTGATATAATTCGTACATTTTCAACATTTTCTACTAGTGTTGTAATTTTCATATTTTCTCTTTTCCACGAGCTATGTAATTTATAAATGTTGAATTATTGACATGTAATAAACGCGTTACTTTTAAATTCATTTTTCAATATTTTTGCAAAAGCAATTAGTAAGCAACATAAATATCACAACTCACTTTAAGCCCTGTATTGCAGCAATTTATATTAAAGTGCTCTGCTAGTGCCCTTTGGAAAGTCAGAAACAAAAGAATATCTTTTGTAATATAAAATTTTAAAATGTTCGTGAATATCATTAAATCCTTTTTTTGCGAAAACTTTGCTGAAATGTAAATTAATCTTTAACTGAAACCTGATGTATTTAGATTATAGAGATTTTAGTTTTATATTAGAATCGCATCTTATCATTTTACACCTGTAAAATAATCACTAAGAATATTAGTAGCAGTTAAATGAAATCTAAGTTATACATACTCTAATCTTATTTTTGCGTAAAAATGGGCCAAACATTGAAATCTCTATAATTCTCGGATTGGGAAAGATTGTTGAAACACAAGATCACTATCATTATTGTCTAAGTTTCAGGCTGCCGATGTAAAAAACTAAATCAGGCACGAAAAGATTAATTTAAATGTAAAAGAGAAAAGAGCTACACCAAGAATTAGGTTTTCAGGTAACAGATAATATAAAATCATGGAGGAATTATAAAGTAATCTTATTTT
Source organism: Octopus sinensis (assembly GCF_006345805.1). Lineage (NCBI taxonomy): Eukaryota > Metazoa > Mollusca > Cephalopoda > Octopoda > Octopodidae > Octopus > Octopus sinensis. Next base: position 147,727,655 of record NC_042997.1, read on the forward strand.
CATGAAAAGTAGAATGAGATTTAAATAAACATGAAGCTAAAACAAAACTAAATAGGTCTGAAATTAACACTAAAAACAGCCTAGTCTCAACAGTGTGTTGGTTAAACCGATTAAAATAGACAAAGAAATAACAGGACTTGGGATTAAAATGATAATTAATAATAATAATAATAATAATAATAATAATAATAATAATAATAATAATAATAATGATAATAATAATAATAAGGATAGGATAGCAACGTACATTTCTGGGCTTTAGACAATTGTGCTTGGTTAAGAATTGAGATACAAGAATATTCTTAGATTCTAGAGATTAATTTTATTCAAAAGTTGAATTCTCTGTTGTATCGTTACAAATGTGTATCTTTATAACGAAGCGGGAAGATATTAGAAACGTCGAATTGCAGTCAGTCAAAGAAAATCTATGATCAGAAAATACATTTTTTATATATTTGTGGTGAAGGGAAATATGTCATATACTCATAAGCAAGTATATATATTTATATACCTGTGTATGTATGTGTGTGAGAGAGAGCGTCTATGTATATCTATATGCTTATATATAATAATATAGAAAATAAAATATAATAATATAATAATAAAATATTATGTTTAGGTACAGGTATGGCTGTATGGTAAGAAGTTTGCTTCCCAACCACATGGTTCCGGGTTCAGTCCCACTGCGTGGCACCTTGGGCAAGTGTCTTCTACTATAGCCTCGGACCGACCTAAGCCTTGTGAGTGAATTTGGTAGACGGAACCTGAAAGAAGCGTATGTATATATACGTGTATGTGTCGGTGTTTCTCCCCCTAGCATCACTTGACAACACATGTTGGTGTCTTTACGTCACTGTAACTTAGCGGTTGGGCAAAAGAAACCGATAGAATAAGTACTAAGCTTACAAAGAATAAGTCCTGGAGTCGATTTGTCCGACTAAAGGCGGTATTCCACCATCGCTGCAGTTAAAT
>NC_042997.1:147731126-147741126 GCF_006345805.1 Octopus sinensis
ACATACATACATAGAGGGTGTCCACAAAAAAAGCCCCGAGCTGCGTTGCAGTGCGGTGGCAGCCATCTTGCATTTCCATGCGTTCATGGCAAAGATGGTAAGTCACTTTAAAAGAAAAGAAAATACTATTGTTTGTGAATCTGTCGACACAATATTAATTAAGATATTGGAATAACTTTAAAAAAAATCATAGCATCTTGAAATCAGGGAATGTTTTTGTGGGCACCCTGTATATATATATATATATATATATATATATATATATGTGTGTGTGTGTGTGTGTGTGTGTGTGTGTGCGCGTGTGTGTGTGTATGTGTGTGTGTACGCATACAGATATATATATATATATATATATATATATATATATATATATATATATATATATATACAGAGAGAGAGAGAGAGAGAGAGAGAAAGAGACAGTAAAGTTTATTTGCCAATGTCAAGCGGCAGTCCTAATTAGGATGAATGTTACTGCTATTTAGTCAGGTCTCAGCTTGATCCATGTACCAATGTCAATGATCTGAGGACGTCGAGGAAACATGCTTGCTTCCATTTCGCGCTCAGACCACGCACATTCAAACAGCCACGGTTAAGTGCAGCCATTAAATACAATGGGAAAAAAGCAAGGGTTCTACTTACCCTTAACTGTTGATGTTGGGGTTGACCTCAACACACGTGAGGCAGCCTCTTCCTTCTCTTCCTTCTTCAAGTACCAGGGCAGCGCTATAATCTTCCTCGTGTTCTTCGGATGCCTCTCCTTCAGCTGTCTATATAGGGATTCCCCAATCCAGTCACACCTCTCGTCCATACCCCCATGTTGTGGGTATATTTTAGTCATATGATGGTTTTTGATTACTTCATTCATGTAAATGTCTTTAGTATTGTATTCTACCAAAATTTTATCGTCTTTTCCTTTTCCTGGGACGATGGGTTGGGGTCTTTTTTCGTTATTTGTGGTGAAATGCTGCTTTTTCTTGTGCGGGATGTGGGTGGGAAAGGTGCATATGTTCGTTTCCGAACTGACGTGAACTCCCCCTCAGCCACCTCCATGGTGTTTTCTGGGGGAGTTTTGTTTTTTCTACAACAGGTGCCTCAGATTTTAGGGGTGGGTGGGTAATTTTTTTTGTAGGGACTTGTGTGTGCAGCGGTTGGGTCTTTTCGTTGTTTTGTTTGAGGGTCGGCACCGCAGTGGAGGGGGTCGGAGTCTTTGTGGGGGCTGGTGTTTGTGTGGGGGCATGGGGCTATTTTTCCTCTCTCTCTCACTTTTCTTTCCTTCGCAGTCAAACCGAATGTGGCCCTTCTTTCGGCACTCATATGAGGTGGGGTTTTTTCCTTCCACCTGAATTCAGAGGACCACATTCTCACCCACGAGTAATCTATCTGGAAGCATTCTGTATCCTCCGGTGCCGCCTGAATTATGGCTGAAATGCTTTATCCCAGCCAGTTCTGGGGAGCAGAGCATGTTATCTGCAAAAATTAAGTTTTGTCCTGTTAAACAAGGGCGGGGGTCCATCACTCTACGTTGGTCGATATCTGGTGGCACTTCTGTCACCTTTACACGGGAAGTGCGCCTCCTCATGTAGTTTGGAAGAAGCACCATCGCCTTTGTTTTCAGGGGGATCACAGAGTGCCTCTTCGGTTGCGAACCTGATTTCAATTGTCGCATATGCCTTTCCCCTCACGATGTATGCAATGTCCTTCCACATAGGGGCCAAGCATTTCTCTATTTTGTCTTTTTCAAAATGTTTAAAGCCTTTCTTCTATGGACAGTGATATTTAAATATTAATGTTTTCTTTTTTGTCCCTGTGGCGTTGGAGGTGGGTGGTATCATAATATCACTGTTCTCCTCCTTCATTCTTCCGAAATATTCTTCCAGTTTTTCAACTGGAATTTCTATGGTTTCAGTTGCCACTCAGCAACAGGCAAAAAAGTTTTTGCAGTGCTGGCACCACCGCCAACATGGACACCACTCTCTTCGAGAGCGCATTTTTCTTTAACAATTTCGACTTTAATAATTTTCGACTGACACACTTGGTCGAAATTAATTCAATAAAGACAAATATATCGCTGCCACTTAAAGGAGTAAGCCTATAATAAATGTTCCTGTAATAGAAGATAATAGTTTCAATCCTACCCTCGCAAGGAGTGGGGTAGAAAAACTAAGTCTAAAACGACTTAAAACAGTTCACATTTTTACACAAAATTCAAAATCCAATGCCACAATGGCTGCAGAAATATGTTAAACAGTTCCTATTTCCCGGTATACCGGGGAATAGTAAAAACAAATACGGCTCAACAAATACAACGCTAATAATCCCCCAAAATATTAATCCAACAATAGCAAAACGCTTACCAGCACAAATAACACAACCACGTCGTATGACCGGAAGCAAGCTTCTTACCACACAGCCACGCCTGCATCTATGCCACACAACCACGCAGTGTATTTGCGTGTATGTCTATTATACATATGTGTGTGTATGTGTATTAATGTGTGCATGCATGTCTGTGTATGAAATTTACTTCAAGCGCTGCGCACCTGCGTTCACGTATTTACGTAGCCATCATGCATGTATATATATATATATATATGGAGGCGCAATAGCCCAGTGGTTAGGGCAGCGGACTCGCGGTCGTAGGATCGCAGTTTCGATTCCTAGATCGGGCGTTGTGAGTGTTTATTGAGCGAAAACACCTAAAGCTCCACGATGCTCCGGCAGGGGATGGTGGCGAATTCTGCTGTACTCTTTCGCCACAACTTTCTCTCACTCTTTCCTCTGTTGGCCTGCTCGCTTAGCCAGCGGGGTGGCGTCATTTAAAGGCTAAAACAATGCGAAGCGCATTGTGACCAACGATGTGTATTAACATCTGATAGCCTGGTCGGTCACGGTGATCACGGTGATATATATATATATATATATATATATATATATATATATGGTGCTATTAAGTTAGACATGGCCTGGACCAATCTCTGGTCGAAACATATCTAAGTTTTATCTAAGTTTTATATATATATATATATATATGTATATACATCACACCAAAAGTAAACTGCCTGAACGCATGCACACACACACACACACACACATGCATACATACGCGCGCGCATTTATAACTGTTTATCCTTGGTATGTATTTAAAAAAAAAATAACAAGGGGTAAGAAAATTAAAATACGTTCTGTATCTTCAAAGCGTTTAAATAATTGTACTGTTTAAATTATTAATTCTAATTAGCGTCACCGGACTTTTCTTGTTTTTTTCCTTGATGAAAATTGCTACTTTTTTTGGTACCGCTGCTGTACCAGTAGCTTAAGATTTTTTGTTTTTTATTTGTTTTAAATTTTGTTTATGTATTTTGCTGTTTATCACTTTGCCGAGAGTGCTTTGTTATCACGTTGGTTGCTATCCTTATGTCCTATATCATGGATATTATTAAAATTGAATACCTTCTCTCAGTATAGTTTTTGCTATATTCTTGTAAACATTCGTGCGGCTTTTTGATTTTGCTTTTCGAGTTACTTTATTAAATTTCGAGAGTATATTATTTTTATTATTTTTTTACCTCCCGATTGCGGAAAGTCCTGATTGAGAAAATCCGTTGATTTATAGCATGCAAGCAATAGACTGTCAAATGTCTTCCCTAATCAGTTTGCATAGTATTATGCAATAATTACTTCTTTTGAAATATGGAGGCTATGGAGTAGATAACATTTGGAGGCTAGGCTTTCTACGAGGCTTAAGTTACCTGCTCCTGAGAATGTTGTGTTTCTTTACCGTCAAGTCAAACCTGAGAGAGCAGACGTCACATTAGATTTATTGCAGTTGTGACCATACCATCTTCTGTTTCTGCCACAATATAAACCACATAACACTTTTAATATATCCTAGTATTTGCTTTACAGACGGGTTTCTACACGGCTAGCCAACCTGTCATTTGGAGCAAAACAGTTCACCCTGTAGAAACAGTATTGTTAGCTTGAGGCTTTAGAAACCTCTAATATATATATATATATATATATATATATATATATATATATATATATATATATATATATATATATATATATATATATATACATATATATATGTATATATATATACATATGTGTGTATGTATTTATAGTGATATACGTATTCATATACTATACACACTATGCCCTGAATTTGGAATATATAGTACTGAAATGTTGGGTTTATTCTATTCATCAATAAAACATTGAACGGCAAATGTAGAAGGAACGGAAATCCATTTGAAGGCACCTGTAGTCTAGTTTGAGGGAACGAAATTACCTTAAAAACATTAACCGGACCCGAATGCTTGCATCAGAGTGCACACAAGACCCAAGAAATGGATTGGTACAATGTTTCGAATGGGATTTCACACTAACTTTGTTTACAAAATTTAATTCATAAGGCATTGCTCATGAAACTTTCGTTGGGTGCAGCGCAATGAAATCAGACTAGAAACCACCCAATCCTGAAACGAAATTCTCAAACAACCTAGCCATCTCTTCATCCTATGCATTTCTCTCTTTATGCACCATATCTACACACATTAGCAATCCTGAACATCCTTAGCAAAATCAGAAGATTCAAGCTTTTCTAGAGAAAGATATAACAATAGTTTGGTGCCTCATTGTTTCATTATGGCATGTTTATTGTGCTAGACTCATGTTCTCGTGAGCTTACCCTTGTGACACTGGATCTATGTAACCTTTTGGCTGGGTATGTCTACTCATCGGTGGGTCTGTTTGACATATTCTAGAGGCGAGCTTCTTTCTATTCCCCTATGCCTTGGTCATCAAATCTTCAACTAATTGAGCCCATATTGGGGTCCTTGAAAAGTGCTACTTCTCGTGCCCAGAACAGGCCTAGAAGTTGTGAGGACGGAGGAGTAACTATTACTTTCACAAACGCTTAACCTATCTAACTCAAGCCTCAGCAACGGATGCAGATTAATGTTTTGTAAGAACAAATGCGTTAATTTGTCGAATTTCGAAAAAATAGCACACAATATCTGTGTTAAGACACCTTTAAACAATTATCCTCTATTAACAACGGCCTGTCTGGATGGATTACTTTGCCATAACCTTGGGCAAATTAGAGGACTACTATGGACGACTAAATACTAAGAATTTCCCCTCCCCCACCTTATAGTCATCATCATTACCATCATCATCATCGTCGTCGTCGTCGTCGTCGATCATCGTCGTTTTTGTCGTAGCCGTCGTTGTTGTCGTCGTCTTCATCGCCGTCACTATCATCATTACCAACATTGATATACATACCTGAACCAAGTTTAGTGAGCATATTTTGCGTATATCATAGGCACAGCTCTGTTATATTTCTGTTTGAATAGAAGTAAAAAACATTCATTTAGAATAGATAATAAATATTAATCCTTTAAATTTACTCAGAGGTTTGTTTTGCTCTGTGGTATATTCTGTTGCGATCACATCCCTCTGTGTATCTGCAGCACTTCAAAAGTAGCTTCTTCTCATTCGCTTCTCTTTTCCTTCATATACCTTCTCTCCGTATGTCATTAAGAATTAATATATTCCTATTTCTGTATTTTTGTTTTTACTTGGAATTCAATGTTTTGTAGATTAAAATAAATATGTTTTCCTTTCGAAAATTTAATGTTACATTTTATTGATATTCAGTTGATTTTTCACATTGAATTTATCTGACAAATATTTATATTCTTTGCTTTTAGATTGTTATAGCTAAATTTATATTTATATTGTGGCAGACATTACTGATGTATTTCAGCTATAGCTGTTATTACGTTCAATACACATTATTATTATAATTTTTTTTTTAAAGATGTTATATTTTCCCTGTCTTTGAAATGACTTTCTACTGCTTCACGAGAAGATCCTTCCTGAATGTCGATTCTTTCCCTTATATAATTTGCTGCAGTTAATCTCCATGTCATTTCTGGTAAGCATGTCATTTCTGGTTAGCATGTCATTTCTGGTAAACATGGTATCATACTGAATTTAATATTTTGAACGTAATTAATGGCGGCGAGCTGACAGAAGCGTTGCTTGCCGGGCAAAATGTTTAACGGCATTCTGTTCGTCTGTGCGTACTGAGATGAAATTCCGCCGAGGTCGACTTTGCCTTCATCCTTTCAGGGTCGATAATTCAAGTACCAGTTACGCACTGGAGTCGATATACTCGACGTAATCCGTTTGTCTGTCCTTGTTTGTCCACTCTATGTTTAGCCCCTTGTGGGTAGTAAAGAAATAGGTATTTCGTCTGCCGCTACGTTCTGAGTTCAAATTCCGCCGAGGTCAACTTTGCCTTTTATCCGTTCGAGGTCGATTAAATAAGTACCAGTTAGGCACTGGGGTCGATATAATCGACTTAATCCGTTTGTCTGTCCTTGTTTGTCCTCTCTGTTTAGCCCCTTGTGGGGAGTAAAGAAATAAGCCTTTTTTCCGTCTGCGCATTCTGAGATGAAATTCCGCCGAGGCCCGCTTTAACTTTCATCCTTTTGAAGTCTATTTAATCGACTTAGCCACTTCCCACTAAATGCTAGCCTTGTGCAAAAAAAAATGAAAACAATAAGGTGATGAGCTCGCAGAACCTTTAGCACGCCGGGCAATTTGCTTAGCGGCATTTCATCCGTCAGTACTTTCTGAGTTGAAATTCCGCCGGGATCGACTTTACCTTTCACCTTTTCGGCATCGACAGAATAATACCATTTGAGCACTAGAGTCGATGTAATCGACTTGTCCCCACCTCCGAAATTGTTGGCCTTGTATCAAAATCTGAAACCAATGTTTTAATCATGATTCGTTTATTAAAACTAACTGTACATAAGTTTGGCGTGTTTATTCTATATCCCTGTACAGTTTCTGTGTTTTATTGTTTTTAATGCAAATGGAAATAGATCTTTCTCACGTTAGAAGGGGTCACTCCGTTTGCTCGATTAACTGAACTATTAACTGAATGACCGAGGCTAATTATTCCGTAGACATATAAACTCTAAAGGGAATTCTCAAGAAAAATCAGCAAGGGAGTTTGTATGACATACCGTGACACAACTGATGATGGTAATTACGGGTACAATCCATCCGACCAGCTTCTGCAGTCTCTGTCTACCCAATTTTTGTCGTTAAGCTTGGGTCATTCCTAAATGCTTGTAAAGATACATTCCGAAAATTTTACAGTGAAATTGAACCCAAAAGTCCGTGTTAGCGATTTTTAAACATATATATTTTATTAATAATTTGCCATTTTTGTCCTTAATACTCGATATTCATAAGGCAGCTAAGGCTGCAAGGTGGCTGAATCGTTAGCACTCCGGGCAAAATGCTTCGCAGCATTTCGTCCGTCTTTACGTTCTGAGTTCAAATTCCACAAGTGTCGAATTTGCCTTCCATCTTTTCGAGGTCGATAAAATAACTGCTAGTCAAGTACTGGGATTGATGTAATCAACATAGCCCCTCCCTTGGAAATGCTGGCCTTGTGCCAGAATTTGAAATCAATATTCATAAGACGGTGATCTGGCAGAATCGTTTGCAGGCTGGGCAAAAGGCTTAGTGGCATTTTGTCCGTCTTTACATTCTGAGCTCAAATTTTATCGCTCCAGTATCGATAAAATAAGTATCAACTAATTACTAGGTTCGATGTAGTGGACTAGCCGCTTTCCCCGAAACTACTAGCCTTGTATCACAAATAGAAACAAATATTCACTAGGGTGGCTACCTAGCAGAATCGTTACAACACACAGGAAAAATGATTAGCGGCATTCCGTGAATCTTTAAGTTGTGAGTTCCAATTTCCCTTGAGGTCGACTCAGCCTTGTACCAAAATTTGTGAAAAAACATGACAGACCCAATTACTAGGGGCTTAAATATTAGACTTTGTATCTTTGACCTTTTATATTGCCAGAACAAAATGATTAAATATAATAATAAATAATAAATATAATAATACTACAAGCAAAAGAAATAAAAATACTGTAACGTCTTTTTGCCTACCTAACAGATGAGAAACAACCTGCATCGTCAGTCACAATTAGTGACAATTGAATTCTTCCTTTTTGACTTTATATTGCGTATAGCCGCCTTTGTTATTTTACAATTTTCACATTACCATTTTGCTGTATCAGCCACTGCTTCATATGATAAATATTATATGCTGACAGTTTGGATTTAGCCAAGCCACCCAACGATAATAGGCTTTAATTCTAAGCGAATCTAAACTAGTATGGTGATCTCGCCTGCTGTGGGGCGGTTATTTCCTCTGTCAGTGCATAGACATGTGCTTCTTGCGGCTCTAAGGGCTTTAGCTGTTATTTCTAGGAATGCAGGTGCTACTCTGCACCGACAGGTTCTTTAGATTTTATATTGCGTATAAACGACGTGATTTCTGGTACTTGACCGAGGAAAGGGGGCTACGAATGACCCGTCCTTAATATATATATATATATATAGAGAGAGATAGATGGATAGATAGATAGATAGATAGATAGATAGATAGATAGATAGATAGATAGATATATTGCCCGAAACTGTCGTGATTTCTGGTACTTAGCTGAGGAAAGGAGGCTACGAAGGACCTGTCCTTTTTTTTTTGCTTGTCCGTCTAATTCTTGTTTCTCTTGTCCGCTTTTGTATCGTCTATCTGTCCGAATGTCTTATTGTCCTCTATTTTTTTTTGTGTATATATATATATATATATATATATATATATATATATATATATATATATATATATATGTGTTTATACATTCGAAAAACCTGTCCAAGGTGCTACCTGGACAGCTCGAAAGCAAAGTCACTTACGAAGTGAACATCTTAACTGCACACCCATGACATGCATAATCGGTAGAGTACTTCTCCCCATCCCCCAAAAGACTCCCCCCCCAAACAACAAAAAACAGTGCAACATCAAGTCAGGTCATAACACACGAAATCACGCAGTTGGCTACTTAAACAATTCTCTTCTATCATTCCAGGGTAAATAAAATGAAGTAACAGCAATATACTGGGTTTTATCCAACGACCTTATACTAGCAGTGATGTAACGTTTATTGCACTTAGAAATCACTAAAAGCTGTTTTGGAGATAATAAAGGACAGAACCTTCCTGTGTTTATTTGATATTAGGATGAAATGTAAATCAGAATCTCTTGCGAAAACTGATTCAGAATGCAAAGAAATACAGAACAGAAATAAATAAATAAATGAAGATTGAAAGAAAGAAAGAAAACCCCGTTTACAGCGAAAATAGTTATGTGACACATTGTTGTTGTGCTTCTTTCATCGTTACATGTTTTTTATTTATATAAGAGTATTTAAAAAAAAAAAATAAACCACCAAATTTGATGACGTTCGGACATGCAACATCCATTTTATTTGTTAGCGGATGTTTTAATGTTCTTTCTTCTTCTTCTTCTTCTTCTTCTTCTTCTTCTTCTTCTTCTTCTTCTTCTTCTTCTTCTTCTTCTTCTTCTTCTTCTCGTTCTTCTTCTTCTTCTTCATCTCCTCCTCCTCCTCCTCCTCCTCCTCCTCCTTCTTCTTTTTTTCTTCTTCTTCTTCTTCTTCTTCCTCCTCCTCCTCCTCCCCTCGCCCCACCATTCTCCCCCCTCATCTATCATCTCCTTAGCCTTCTTCACCTACTCCTTCACCTTCTTCGTGTCATCCTACAGCTCTACGTCGTCGTCGTCGTCGTCCTCCTGTTTCTTCTTTCCCTTCTTCTTCCTTTCTTCCCCATTTTCTCCCTCTCCCTCTCCCTCTCACCCCCCTCTCTTTCTCTCTCTTTTTGCCCACTTTAAATACTGCCTTTTATTAGTAAGAAATTACTCAAGAAATTCAATAAAACTGTACAACAATCAGCAAATGTAATTGGTTCACAAAACTACACACACACACCAACACTCACACACACACACACAACACACACACACAAACATATAGCATAAAACTTATATATATGTGATTGCATGTATCAAAGCATACACACGGTCTCACATTAT
>NC_042997.1:147746126-147768626 GCF_006345805.1 Octopus sinensis
TTTTCTACGATGTTTGTTAATAACAAAAGAAATCGAAAATGGAAAGGAAAGAACAAGAGAAAAGCAATAAAATATATGTATATATATATATATATATATATATATATATCGAGAGAGAGAGAGAGAGAGAGAGAGAGAGAGAGAGAGAGAGAGAGAATGAACAACTGTCAAAGAGGTAAATGTGGAAATTGTGAGCGTAGAGAAACTAGCGAGAATGAGCTTACTGGTGATACGAATCAACATGCGCAAAAAATAACTGAATAAATAGATAAAAATAATAGGAACAAAAAAAATCAACGGTAAAAAAGTCTAGCGTTGTAATTAAGAAATAGATTTTTCTAAAATGAACATCTATGCAGAATTCAATTAAGTAAAAACGTACAAGCAAGAAATCTCTAACATATATATATATATATATATATATATATATGTATATATATATATATCTTGTAGAACACAGTCAGTAGATTTAATCACCGATACGATCATAAATACATTGTAACGCATGTATACACAGACATACGGGGACGTTCTACAGTGATGTGCAAATATAGACAAAATAATACATATAAACACACAGATCAACACGCAGTCATTAACGAAGACTAATATATCTGTTGGATGGTAAAATGGTGTGACACGTTTGATGGAGAATATAAAACGAGGGAAGTAATTGCTCGCGTTTGATTCTGATTTGCATGCATCATTTATGCTCTCATTAATACCTAGTTCTTGGTTTCAGTGTGCTTACGTGTTTGAGCATATATATATATATATATATATATCAGGAGCAAAATTACTGGAGATTCAGTATACACCACGTGGCAAAATTATGAGTTGAAAATATGTGGACAACATATATAAAAAGGGCAAAAATGCATTCGTTTCACATGGTTTATCTTTTTACAAAGAAGCAGAACAGAAAAGAAAGACAAGCATACTGAATGGCGGTGCTCCATCATGGCCTCAGCTTCTGGCTAAAACCATTATCATCGTTATCCGGTGGTGGTTATTGCACGGATCAATAGCGAAGCAGATAGACTGAAGAGAACGCTCTTCAGTCTGTCTGTTTCGCCATTGCAAGTGATAGGTTTTCTCGTGCACACAGTTGCTTTAGGTGTGGTCTGCCAACATTTGCGTCCCCAGACTTCGGTTCCTATAGAAGAACATCGCTAGTGATCTCATCCTTTAATCTTCAGCCGTATTCAGCAACTCTGGTGGGGCCAAAACCAACTCAGAGGCATCAACACATACATAGACAATCTTCTTTACACACACACAAATACACACACACACACACACACACACACAAACACACACATACACGCATTTCTAAGTTGTGTAATAAAATTTGTGAAACGCACTTCTTGAACAAATATACGTATATACATGCATAAAAATCCTCCGCTTATATAGGACTAAACCCTCCGCTTGTATGAGCCTAAATGAAATCAAAAGAACACATATATCACTCTTCATATCAAATTAATTAAACATATTCTTATAGAACCCACGAGCCGTTTCTTGTCTTGTTTAACAGAAGATACTTGAAGTTCTAAATAACGCGCACCATTAATATTGTTAGATATCATCTTCTCTAAATATAATTATTTCCTCGCTCAAATATGTCTTTTAGGCTTTCTATTTACTGCAGTGATTACATTGCGATATCATGAAAAATATCATGCAACACTTGTATTGTCAAAAACCTTTATCAATTGAAATTCATGACGTGCTTGCATGGGAAAATGTATTTTCATTTTCTAGAATTACCGATGCTTAGGTTAAAAAAAAGTAAAACTCTATCGTTTTCGTGCTAAAAACGTCAAGTTAAGTGGCATTTATGAAAATGTTTTGTTTCATAACAATGGTTTGTTTATCAATCATATAATGCTCTTTAATCCTAAAATCCTTAGTTCCATTTCTAAAAGGCCAGTGCTGATGTGACACTTTCCATTTGTGGATATCGCATGCATATTAAAGTTTAAAATAAATATTGAACTATATGAATTTATACGTTTACATTGGAATAATAATAACTTAACCTTCGCAAACGATGGAATAATAATAACATAACTTTCACAAATATTTATCCAATATGATACATACATAAACACAAAGACAGACATATACACATACACATTCACACGCACTCATACATATATGTATATACGCTAATCTTGTAAATGTACGATGCAATAATAACAAGTTAACCTTCACAAATATTTAACTAATATGATACGCACAGACAGACAAGCATATAAGTATGTATGGTAAGAATTGAAAATTCCAGCGCCTCACAAACGCCAATGGTTTTATTTCGGGCGAGAATACACACATATATATGCATATGTATTTCAATCTTGTAATTTAACTCTGTGAAATATGCAAGCAATATAATTATACCATTTATAATGAATCAACTTTATCAGTCCCATAGACAGGTTAAGAAAGATCTTTCGATGATTGGTTGTATAATAACGATGACGATTGACTAGGATCTAATATACCCTAACTATTAACATCTCGGTGCCATAGAGTTACGGTAACAAGCAACTTACTTCGAGAAATTAATCGCTCTAATTCCCATCAACTGTCAAAAACGCACATTAAATAAAAGCCAGACCAAACCTGTGAATTATTTTCTTGAGAATATCTTAAGTAAAATGGGTTTCAAACGAATACGGTATAATAATAGCACTGAGACGAACGTGACACCGTTATACAAACGAGCAGTCATTTAAAATGATAAACAAAACAAAACAAAACAAAAAGCAACAAAATCAGTTGTTATGATTGAATTCCTTAAACAGCTTCAAAATAAAATTACGAACAAATTCAAAATGTCACCCTAGTATTGATGAGGAGTTACTCGAAGCAACAATTATTATACACAATCGATAGAAAACCTACCGACTTGTGTTTATACCCGATGGATCATATAGCTTATGAAGAACTAGGGGAAATCAAGACTTCCAGCATTAGAACATTGAATGTGCCACTATATAGTGTTGCAACTACCGTTCACCAATGTTGCAAGAACAAACGGACATCGATCATAATAATCCCAGAGGAGGAAGATCAACGAAATTACATGGCCTCTCTCTAGAAAAATATCGTCTGACTCAAAAAATGTCGCTGTAAAATAAGATATTGCCATTGAGTGCAAAATAAATACTAGAATTCACTTTATGATATATATAATCTATGAAAATTGTCTACAAGATTCAATTACGAGCAAGCTAATCACCTTAGAACACATGTTGTGAACTGTAAGGGAAAGATTTCAATATTTAAAATTTTTTAAAGTACTCTTCAAAAGATACCCTTCCCCCACCCCTAACCCTAACTAACCATAACCCTAAAATAAATTGAAATGCAATAGATCGATACTAGGGTCATAATAATGGGTGACAATTTCATATGACACCGCTAGAAAAAAACGTACAAGTGTTACATTGCTGTATGAAAGGTTTTATATTGAAGGCCATAAATTCCCTTTCTCGGGATTATCGAAAGTCACTTTGGTGAGAGGTGGACAAGGAATGTAAACAGGCAACACTATCTTGATGCAATATGGTTAGATGAGCTACAGAATAATCACTAAGCAGACAACTCTTCCCAAAGTTATATTATCAACAGTGAAATTCATCGGAAGGTTATTGCATAAGTACCGAAAGCAAGGCCTAATAATGACTTATTAGTGCAAAAAAACTCACACTCTAAAGGGAAACTCACGTTAACATAATGGGTTGAGGAATAATTCATGAGCGTTTTTTTCTTTCAAATTTAAAATTGCACTCAGTAATAAAACGCATTGGCGAAATGTTTTTTTATTTAAAAGAAAATTCTTCGCTTAAAACACAGTGTGTTTTAATTTTTTAATTATGTTGATTTTTGTATATTTTCAGATCATTAAAATGGAATGTCAAGTGCATTTTCGACATCAATCGCTTCTTGCATTTAATGGAGGTATTCCACCGAAGCTGCATATTAGCACCGTACATATTAGCATACGTTCATATTAGCACCTTAAGATTTGCATATATGTATATAGGAAGACGAATATAACGTATGAATCACGTTAAAGTTTATATTTTCCTTGAATATATCTCAGTTATTTCAGGTGTGAAAAGTATATGTTGTTAAAATATGAACAGCATCAGAGTCCTCAGACAAATCCTTTACTCACTAGTATGCAAGGCTTAAAGAGACCATGTAAGATCTAGACTGAAATTCAAAGAGACTGCAAAAAGGGATATGAAGTGGAAAAGAATTGATCGTAATAAAAGACAAATCGACCGGTATAGAGAAAGCTTATCAAGTTATGCCAAGCCATAAACAGCCACAGACGCGATGACTGACTCTAGAAAATGATTAGTGTGTGTAAAATCATATTTATGATGACCTCTAATCATATCAAAATATATCCGAAATTGCCATCATACTTACCAAATATCTGTTCCACTTCCATTAATTTAAGTTCTGGTATTTCTGCCCAAACTTAAATACAATTATCGTCGCACTAACGTTTCTTTCGTCTCATTTCAAATATAATTTTAATTCATCAAATTTATTTTACTTCACTACATTAAACATGGCTAACTCCATTTAACAATTGTTTTATAATGCAGAAGGACTTTTATAATAATTTCGACCCATTATTTTTCATACACTGCAGCTCCCCCATCAGTGTACTCTATTTTCCACGGATACTTGTCTCATCGATAGAATTGATCTGAATATCTATCACGTTGTTGATTGTTGCAGCATAGTTCGGATATTTTAGGTTTGAACGGCAGTTTTTTAACATAATTTCTAGGTAACTAAAAAATTTTAAACTTCGTATACTGATAGAATGTGTTTATAAAACATCTTTTTCTCTTGGCTTTGTTAAGAAAATTCTATAGTTTGTAAGATATTTGTTGTTTTTTTCTTCAATTTCTGCAATTTCAACCAATCAATGACGTGTATTGAGGTTATAAACATTATGTGCCGTATGAATATGGCCCTCGCTTAAGAAACAGATTGGATTTATTTACATTTCCCTCCACCCCAACCCTAACCCTAAGCCTAACCCTAACTAACCCTAACCCTAAAATAGATTGAAATGCAATAGATCGATACTAGGGTCATAATTATGGGTGACAATTTCATATGACACCGCTAGAAAAAACTGCCGTTCAAACCGAAAAGATCCCACAGTTCAAATGAATAATGGCAAATGTTCTCTGGTTCTCTGCCGTTCAAACCTAAAATATGGAATTTGTGCAATGAAATTTTGTTTGTTCATTGTATTTCAAGTCATATGTAAATCTGATAATTATAAAATATCGTTTGAAAGTTTAATTTTAAATATATAGTAACAAAATAGAAACCAGTTATTCACAATATCCCTGAAGTCTTAAATGTCGAAATGAAAATGTCATTGTAAATAAAAACAGAAATAATATTTTGCTATGGAATATTTAGGAAATATTCCTACAGATATAAAATTGTTCAATAAAGACGAATTTTTTATAGATAAACAGAAAAGAACCCATCTGAATATGTTTATTCTTGTAATAGGAGTTGTATATTATTCTAAACTATTTGAAAAAATTGCTTTATAAAGAAGTAAATATGTGTTGAAATTGTTGAACAAGTGAAGAGTTTTACATTTGTCATATTTTGGGTGAAAAAAAAGCAAACTAAATGGATGAACGGAAATAACATTTAAAAATGTATAAATCAATAGGCTTTGAGTACTATACAGACAAATATATGAACTCGCTGCATGGAGTCCAAAAAGCGATTTAAATTCGCAGAAATAATTATGTGTGATAGAATGACAGATCAGTTTACGGAAGAACATTAATTTCATATCAACAAAGCGTGTAGAAATCACGCAAGCTTCCCAAATTGTCGTATAATATAAAATACAATACTTGAAAAACAATCATATTGCCTTTGTCCATCAAAAGCAGTTATTATACGCTAACCTATATATTTTCAAATTAACAATATGAAGCTGGTGTTCATTACAATTTCACTATATGATTGTAACTTTACTGCTGTGTCTTCTATAGTTCCTTCGTGTGATACAATTATAAAACTATAGATGAAAAAAATAAAAGAAAAATGAAAAGAAAAAAGAAAATGGAAAACCCACAGAAGCTAGCGAAAAACAGATAAATATACACCTTTGAAAATTATATTCAGATTTAGATGAAGGTAGCCAACATATAATTTAAATTGATATAAATATATTTTATATAAGACGGCTAATTTAGAAATTGAAGGTATCATATGAGAAAATATACATATGCAGGTCATTATCTCTCAAGGGTGTAGGGCTATGAATTCTTCATGCAACAAATAATGTGATTTCTGGGCGACAAATATACATATGTATGCATCTATGTATGTACAAAGGTACGTGTGAGTGTGTGTGTGTGTGTGTGTATGTTTGTGTATTGATCAATATTTAGATATTTCTGTATACTTGTGAGAGTGTGAGTGGGTCACTATACTGTATCACTGTACATATATACACACATACACACACACGGCACTCGAAAGCAAAAAGCAGAACATAAATATTAAAACACACACACACACACATACACACACACACACACACACACACACAAACACACACACACACAAAACACTCTAATATTGTTCTGTTATTTCCTGTTTCCATTTAGTATTTATAATGGTTTCTGATTTAGGCAGAAGGCTAGAAATCTTTAAGGAGAATGTTTAGTCGATGCCATTAACTCTAGTACTTCGGTGGTACTTAATTCTATCGGCATGGAGTGATAGAAGGTAAACTTGACCTCAGCAACATTTGAAACGAGAGCACAATGAGCCTGCAGAAATAATGTGTATCATTTTCTTCCGTTGCTGTTAAATCCCATGACATATTGTACCATGCCGGGGATAGAATTTGGGAGTTTTCTCATAAGAAAACCCCGAAAATATTGAAAGCAGAGGAAATATTAAGTGATATCTGGTGACCATAAATTCTAACTGCTCAGATATTCGCAATTGACAATAGAATCAATAAAATGAATTAATAGCACATCACAGAAATGAGATTCACGAGTAATTATAGTAAACAAACACACAAATATAACTGACTTTTGACTATCATTTTAAGTATGATCTTAACAAAGCTTAACTGAGGATTGATAATAGGCTAAATAAAGATAGGTACAGCCACAGGAAATTAATATATATATATATATATATATATATATATTACATGTTCTTCTTACAAGTAGGACTAACATGCGCACATATGCACACGCAACAAACATACACGAGTGAGTAAACAAACTGTTATTATTGTGAAGTTGAGGACAAACACAAAAACACACACACACATACAAATATGTATATGTATGTGTGTGTGTGTGTATACGTGTGCGTACACCAAGCTTCTTAGTTTGCTTCTACCAAATCTGTTCACAACGCATTTGCCAGGGCCAGAGTAGAAGACACTTGCCCTTGCCCAAGGTGCACAATGGGACTGACTCCAGAACGATCTGGTTGGGAAGTAAACTACTTTAGAAAAACCACACCTGCACATATATGCATATAAATATATATATGTGTGTATACATATATATACATACATAAATATATTTGTATGTGTGTATGTATATAGGAGTGTATGTATATAGGAGTGTATGTATATAGGAGTGTATGTATATATTTAAAGACTCCGCCGGTTACGACGACGAGGGTCCCAGCTGATACGATCAACGGAACAGCTTGCTCGTGAAATTAACGTGCAAATGGCTGAGCATTCCACAGACACGTGTACCCTTAACGTAGTTCTCGGGGAAAATCAGCGTGACACAGAGAGTGACAAGGCTGACCCTTTGAAAATACAAGTACAACTCATTTTTGCCAGCTGAGTGGACTGGAGCAACGTGAAATAAAGTGTCTTGCTCAGGGACACAACGCGTCGCCGGGAATCGAACTCACAACCTTACGATCATGAGCCGAATGCCCTAACCACTAAGCCACGCGCCCTCACTGTATATATTAGTATGCATATACATACACACTTACTTACATTCACACACACACACACACACGCACGCACATATATTCCACACTTTTTTCTCAATTTCATAGATGTGAGCCACTTTTAGGAAGTTTTGGAAAGTAAATAAGTTGCAGTAGATTTCTCGAATTGCGGCTGCTTTCCTTATTATCGTTATTAACCATGGCCTGTATAATAGTCGTGACCATGAAATACATATATTATACACATACGTACATATATACATATATGCAAACATACATACATACATGCATATATATATATATATATATATATATACAGAGAGAGAGAAAAATGAGATAGATATGTAAATTCACATACAAATATATATATACTCAGAGAGACACACACACACATATACACAGACACATTCTCATATATATATATGTATGTGTGTGTGTTTATGCGTACATATCGATGTGTGTGGGTGCGGTAGTTATATTTCTGTTCATGATCCATTGTTATTTTTCTAGTGTCTATTCGTTTCATTCGATTGTTTTCTCATACATATATATATATATATATATATATATATATATAATTCCTGTATGATATTCCGTATGCAACGTAATTTAATTACTCACTGCTACAGAAGTTTAAAGGAAAATCATTACCAACTACAGACCACAACCAAATTCTTTTCTTTCATCTATTTCTATTTTATGTCTTTTTCTCCCTCTCTTTCTTTCCTTTTGTATTTCTTATTTACCAACATCCTCTGCCACTGCTATCGCCACCATCGCCACCATTCACCGCCATCAACGCCACCACCGCCGCCAACGTCATCAAACGCACTACTATTATCCTTTGTATCCTCGTTAATACCATCATCTTCATCAGCATCATCTTTCATTTTCTTGTTTTTCTACCGTTGTTTTTATACTTGTGCTCTTAGTCATCAGTTATCTTGTTTTGGCTCTCAATATTTAACAGAACACTCAATCCTCATCAAGGCCACAAAATACATGAAAAACGCTAAAGCAAAAATCGAAAAAAAAACTTATTTACATCGATACTAGCAACATGAAGAACATCAGAAGCAAACATCAACAGTCCTGTTAATATCCAGCATCATTCTCGTTCAACAGCAACAACAACAACTGCAATAACAAGGTTAAAATCGACATTGTCTTTATTTTCTTCATAATATACATCACATAAAATAACACAAAATATATTACAAAATGCAAAAAGGAAAAAAAAACCCAACCAAACAAATTTTTTAATGATGAACATCCAGCAAGGAAACCTCTGTGGGGTCAGAAGTAACAGTTGGGTCAGTTTGCTGTAGTAATTTGCCGTCTTATAAATAGAATGACACATTGAATAATATAGTCTTCGATACACAATGTAGGCAAACGTGATGTCAAAGTCACGCCTAAATTTCGATTATAGGTTGTTCTATCGAGTTCCGCGGGTTAATAACCACAAAATCAACAGCTGCAAAAGTAACAACGAAAAATACATTATTGCTGCTACATGGGAGAGACCCTACATCTTAATCAACCTGCTACAGCTAGCATCTACATCCTTTTCTTTACTACCCACAAGGGGCTAAACACAGGGAGGACAACCAAGGACAGCTAAACGAATTAAGTCGATTATATCGACCCCAGTGCGTAACTGGTACTTAATTTATCGACCCCGAAAGGATGAAAGGCAAAGTCGACCTCGGCGGAATTTGAACTTAGAACGTAACGGCAGACGAAATAAGGCTAGGCATTTCGCCCGGCGTGCTAACGGTTCTGCCAGCTCGCCGCCTTGACAGCTAGCAGCTATATCACCTGCATGTTACAACCTGTCATACCAAAAAAAAAAAAAAGGATTGCTAGATTATAAAATATTAATTCTGATATAACAATAGATAGAACATTTTACTAAAACTATAACTGCAACATAGACAACAAATGCGAGCTCACGTGGCACCCTCTGCGCCGTCTTTGGCCATCTTGCTAGAAATAACGACCAAATCTTTGGTGGTGCCTTAGGTCAATAGAATTATTTATTTCTAAAAATGAATTATGAGAAAAAAACCAAAACTGGATGAATGTTCAGTAGCAGGGCATACTTAATCACAGTTCTCGTCAATCATCTCTGACCAATTGTTAATCAACAGTAAGAAAATAGACCGAGGCAATGAGAAAGAGCCTATGTGGTTGCTCGATCTGCAAGAAAGCATCCAAATCTTCCTGAAATTACATTCTACAGTCTTCAAAGTAAGGAAGTTGACTCTGGATAATGTAGTCGTAGCTGCAAATAAATACATTGTATCCACAGTTGAAACGTCTTTGACCATAAATTTGTTCGACCAAGATTCACCTACAGCTAATTCACAAACACAAAGACAACAAAACCAAAAGAAAAAGCGGTAATGCAGCAACAATAACAACAACGCTATATAAACGTCAACCACATTGTCATTATTCATCTCATGGCGTTGTAGTTTACATCTCTCACAACAATAGGTAACAGTATATTCCAATAAAAGATCAGTTCAGTCGAAAGTGATAAATCATTTAAGAACATCACTAAGTTTTCTCAAGACGACATAGTGTTCGCCCATAACGACATATAGTGATTTATCAGTTCAAAGTAAAAGGAAAACTCAAAAACAAAAATACATTACTATCAATATCTATCATTTAGAAGAACAGAAATAGCAACTAAAAACAAAAATAATAACTGAAAAGCTATAAGAAGGTATGTAACGATAATGAAAACGGCAGCAAAAATACTCAAAAGAAATGAAGAGACATCAAACGACTACACTGCGAAGCTGCCATGCTGATGACATCTATTGCGGCAGAAATACGTATGCTGTCTTCTTGTCTCTAGATAATTAGGTTGTCTTCTCTATAATAGCATATCAATTTTGAAATCGTTATTTTTCATTCAGATTAACTACTTCTATTCAAATTTGGAGATGATCCTACCTAACTGCCGCCAAGCAATTGTTCTACAATCCCTAGAAGAGGAAATAATTTCCACAAATCAGAAGCTACCTGTTGCTGAAAAGACCCTTTTCAATTCATGCATCATGCTGTGTCTGATATGCCTCTGTTCTATGCTTATTTTAAATCCATAAGCAACTAACAAACTTTCCAATGTAAATTTTCTTGATGAAAATATTGACCAACAGCTTACTTTGGGGAAAACAACAAACATATGGACTAAATCCAGCATAAAAATTAACCAATAAACTGCGACAAATTTCTGTTATGCTGACATCAAGATTGTACTAGCCAATCAAGCAGGTTCAGCCATGATACTAGATTATTCGTAACCTCAGATAGTCAGCTTAATTCCATAACTAGTACTGTCAATCGAATTTGAAGAGCTATCACACAAACGGTGTGCGTTAAACACCCACAAGATAAATAGTTTAAAACTATACGGTATAGTACTTGCACTTTCCAATTTGAACTACTTTTGAAAATCACAAAATTGTGAAACCGGCACGATAGTTATAAATATATTTTCTTAAAGAAAATGTGCTGAAAATGCAATTCTAACTTCTAATAATTTACACACACACACACACACACACACACACACACACACACACACACACACGCAGACACACACAAACAAACACTCAAACACACGCGCGCACCCACTATATATAGTAGAGAGATATGCATACACATTCACAACGCATATATTAGCATATATATACTGTTATTTTTTTATTATCTTACTTGTTTCAGTCAATTGACTGCGGCCATGCTGGAGCACAGCTTTTAGTCGAACGAATCGACACCAAGACTTACTTTTTGTAAGCCTGATGCTTATTCTATCGGTCGCTTTTGCCGAACTACTGTGTTACGGGGAAGTAAACACACCACGGTCGGATGTCAAGCTATGATGGGGGAGGGGACAAGCACAGACACACAAACATATATATATACACATATGCGACAGGCTTCATTCAGCTTTCTTCTACGAAATCCACTCACAAGGCTTTGGTCGGTCTGAGGCTATAATAGAGGAAGCTTGCCCAAGATATCACGCAGTGCGACTGAATCTGGAGCCATGTGGTTATTTAGAATGTAAAATCTTATTTATTGCTGAGCTGCTACGTTACGGGGCGAAAACACACCAACACTAGTTGTCAAACGGTGATGGGGGGTAAAAAAGACACAAAGGCACATACACATGTATATATATATATACTTACTTGGAAAAGGATGTGTGGCGTTCGATCATATAATAATATAAATAATATATAAATATATGCATATATACATGCATACATGGGTACAGGACATAAAAAAAATGTTGAACACAATGAGAAGCGAAAACATAAACACAAAAACATAGAAACGAACTTTTTTCGAACAACTGCTCCGCGTTGCGAAGGCAAGAACAACGCGACTTCGTTGCAACAGTCCTTCCCTTAAATCAAATAAATAAAATTTGGGAAATTTTGTGGAGGGTGAAAATGGTAACAAGAACAGAACAGTGAGAACAAAACAGTAAAAACAACTAGTGAGGGCTGTCGAGCTAATGCAATAGATAAATTATTATGAAGTCTTCCTAGCGTTCATAATAATGTTTCTATCGCATTAGCCTAACAACCCTCACCGTTTGTTTTTACTATTTTGTTCTCATTGTTTTTTTTTTCGTTGTTCGAAAAAAAGTTCGTTTCTATGTTTTTGTTTTTATGCTTTCGTTTCTCATTGTGTCCCACGTTTATTTGACGTCCTGTACCCATATATGTAGGTATGTACATATATGTATGTATGTGTGCATATATATATATTATATATATATATATATATATATATATATATATATATATATATATATATATATATATATATATATATATATATATATATATATATATATATATATATATATATATATATATATATATATATATATATATAAGGATAAGATCGTTATTTAAATATCGAATTTATCAAGTGGCCAGCGTGGGAATAAAAACATTCAAAGGTAATAATTATTATTAAAATTATAGTTTAGGGTATCTAAGAGATACCACCACGCTTGAGATAGCAGCTAAAACTTGACTCTAAAACCATATTAAAAGTTCATACAGCACCATGAGAGAAGACATATATATATAGTAAGAAAAGGGAGGAGGAGAATTTCGATTGTCCCCCCGTGGTGAATTATGAAAATACATATGTAAAATAAGGGGAAGAAAATGAACACTGTTTACAAAGTTTTAATATGTCTTTTAATATATTTCATAAGTGAAAGATTATAGGTTGTCGACCGGTGTTGCTGTCTCTGATCACGATATTAAAGTTATTGTGATTTCGTATTTTCTTTAGGAGATACGAAATTACAATGATTTCAATGTCCGGATTAGCCCGAAATCGAAACCGGTCAACAAACAATACTCTTTCATACTCTTTCACTAATGAAATACATATCAAAAATACATGAAAACCATGTAAACTGTGTGTAATATCCTTCTTTTATTATATATATATATATATACACGGAAAATTCACAAAAAAAAACAAAAAGACGAAGACAGGTGGTGTAGACAACAAATAAATGTATTAATATAACGCTCGGGAAGTGAAAGTCTTCAACGTTTCGAGCCTACGCTCTACAACAGAAAGGAACACAGAAAAAAACAAGGAGAGAAAAAAAAAGAATGTATTGTAGCTAGCGATCTATCATGGCGAAGGCCGGACAGAAAGGTCACACAGGAGAGCTAAGGAGAAGGGGAGATAACAAAGTGGTGGTGATCCCAAAATGAGAGTGCGCGTGCGTAGGTATACGAGAGTTGTATGTGTGTGTGGAACAGGGCTAGTGATCTTGACGTGTGCGTATGCGTATGTGTAGGTGTGAAGATATGGGTCTGGGAAGTGGTCAATGCTGATGTTTGCATGGTCGTGGCTTGTGATGTGATGTGGTGTGTGGTATGGTGGTGTAAGGTGTAGTGGGGTGTGGGTTAGGCTGAAGGTGGTAGTAGAGGTTGGGTGTGGGTAGGCGGTGGGTGAGTGTAAAGTTAAGGTTAGGTGGGTATGTGTGTAGGGGTGGGTTGGCATGGAATTGGGAAGGATAGGGGAGGTGGGGCTGAAATATGTAGGGGTGAGTGGGCTTGCAAGGGAGGGGTGACGAGGAAAGGAGGAAGGAGAAGTTGGTAGAAGTGAAGAGAAAAAAGGTAGGTAGGAGTGAAGAGAAGAAAGGAGAGTAGGAGTGAAGGGAAGTGAAGGGTAGAAGTAGGAGTCGGCGTAAGAGAGGAGAGGTGGGTGGGAAGATGTAGGTGTAAGGGAGAGGCAAGGGAAGGAGAGTTGAGCGCATGTGGGGCAAAAGAAGGAAGAGAGAGGATTAATCCCTGTTTACGGCGCAAGCGGGAGCCCGGATGGCCCTTATGCAAGGACATATCTATTTCTTTACTACCCACAAGGGGCTAAACACAGAGAGGACAAAGAAGGACAGACAAACGGATTAAGTCGATTATATCGACCCCAGTGCGTAACTGGTACTTATTTAATCGACTCCGAAAGGATGAAAGGCAAAGTCGACCATGGCGGAATTTGAACTCAGCACGTAGCGGAAGACGAAATACCGCAAAGCATTTCGCCCGGCGTGCTAACGTTTCTGCCAGCTCGCCGCCGCTATGCAAGGACATGTCGTCTTTCGCCCTTATGCAAGGACATATCGTCTTTCAGTTTCCGTCTACGAAACCCATTCACAAGGCTATGGTTAGCCTGAAGCTATAGTAGAAGACAACTGTCTAAGGTGACACGCACTAAGACTGAGCCTGGAAACATGTGGTTGGGAAGAAAGATTCTTATTACACAGTCACACCTGCACCTTGTATAATATAATGTATCTCTCTCTTTCTCTCTCTCTCTCTCTCTCTCTCTCTATATATATATATATATATAGATAAGATATATATAATATATATACGATATATATATATAATATATATATAAAATATATACATATATCATATATATATAAATAATATATATATAATATATACATGATATATATATATAATATATATAACATATAAGATATATATATATATATAATATATTATATATATATAGATATGTGATATATATATATATATATCTTATATATAGATAAGATATATATAATATATATAATATATATGATTGATTGATTGATTGATTGATTCTAGTTTCAGCTTATGAGCTGTGGCCATGCTGGGGCACCGCCATTTGGTGTTGCTACTTGGTTTCACTTCATGGAGGCTTTCTAGCAACTGCTATTTGGTGCATGAGAGAGTTCGATGCAGCTGCCCTCATCTGCCCCTCCTGCCGTGAAGTTGGTTCATCTGGGACACCTGACAGGAAGAGATCCAGCTTCATTTTAAAGTCATGTGTATCCACCCCATGCAGGTCTCTCAGGTTCTTCGGGAGGATATTGAAGAGCTGTGGGCCTCGGAAGCCCAGGCTATCACAGAATCTTGTCCTACATCTTGATGGCAGGTTTGGAGTCCTAGGCACCACGCAGTGGCGCCCAGTTCTGGCATTTGCGTAACTCTCGATGCCAAAGTTCAGGACACTTCCCTCCAGGATCTTCCAGATGTATATTATGGCATATCTTTCCCGCCTACGCTCCAGGGAATATAATTTTAATCTCTTGAGTCTTTCCCAGTAGCTTACATTCTGCATAGAGGCTATCTTCTTTGTGTAGCTTCGTTGGATCGCCTCAAGTTCTGTGATCAACTTGACACTGGATGGTGACCATAGCTGAGAGCAATAGTCAAAGTGGCTTAGGACAAGTGTCTTCCAGAGGACCATCATGGTTTCTTGTTCTCTTGTTCTAAAGGTTCTAAGAATCCATCCAGCCAGCCGTCTACATTTCATTGTCAGTTTAGCAACATGTACATGAAAGGTCGCGTCATCACTCATGTGAATACCCAGGTCACGCACTGATTGTGCCTCTGGGATTGCAATCCCTCCGGGTCCAGTGTATTCATTGGGTATTGCATTCAGTTTTGCATGCTGATAGTATAAAGCTTGAAACTTTCCAGCATTGAACTGCATGCTATTTTTTCAGCCCACTTGTATATTTCGTCCAGCTCACATTGCAGGTGTTTAGTGTCCTCAGGGTTCTGTATTGCCTGTGAAACTTTTGTATCATCTGCATAACTTGTGATCGTGGCTCTCTGCGTGGCTGAGGGCATGTCTGAGAGGGCCATTATGAACAGTAGTGGTCCCAGAACAGTGCCCTGCGGAACACCGCTCACTATTTGTGTGTTAATGGAGGTGGCCCCATTGGCTACTACCACCTGACTTCTATCCTTCAGAAAGTCATGAAGCCATTCTCCCAGTTTTCCAACTATGTTGAGATCACGCAGTTTGTGACATATCATTCCATGATCGACTTTATCAAAGGCCTTTGCAAAGTCGAGATATATCACTTCCACATTTGAGTGGTTGAGCAGCCGTTTCAGCACCCAGTCATAGTGTTGTAGGAGCTGAGTTAAACAGCTTCTCCCTGGTCGGAAACCATGTTGGGTGTCGGGCAGCAAGTCATTCTCTTCACGGAAGGTGATCAGCTTCCTTCTGACTATTCGTTCCATGACCTTGCTGATGTGTGAGGTCAGAGAGATAGGTCTATAGTTCTTGGCTTCCGCTCTGCTACCTCCTTTATGAATGGGGCATATTTTACCTTCCTTCAGTTTTCCTGGAAGTTTGCCAGCTGCAAGGAAGCTCTGAAAGAGGAACTGCAGTGGTCTTGCTAGGACTCTCTTACATGCTTTTAGGAGGATTGCCGGGAATCCATCGGGGCCAGTAGCTGAGTCTGTTTTCATTTCATCTATAGCCTTGGTTACATCGTCTTCCTTTATATCGATGTAATCTATCGTCGCCGCCTCTGATTTTATATCTGCAGTGGTAAAAAAGTCAGTTGGATTGGTGATTTGGAGATGCCCAAGGGGTGGAGTGAAAACACTCTTGAATTGCTCATTCAGTATTTCACTTACCCTCATTGGTTTTCCTGTAAGTGTGCCATCCTTTTCGAGGAGTGGCCCTATTCTACAGTGCACTGTAGCTGTTTCTTTGGCATACCTGTAGAAAGCTCTGGGGTTAGATTTTATGTTTTCTATAGCCCAGGCTTCTTTGTCTGCTCTTTCTTTTTCATGGGAGAGTTGCAGACATTTTTCGATTTCCAACAGTTTTATTTTTAGGCGGGACTTTTCACTGCTTTCAATCTGTTTGTTTAGGCGATTTGAAAATTTCGTACGCCGTCTCATTAAAATTTTCCTCTCTCTGGGGATTTTGTTCTTGTGTACAGTGGCCTTTCTCTCTGGGACACATTTGTAGCATATGGCTTGCATTACAGACATGAATTGTTGAAGTTTCACGTCGATGTCTGGCGAGGAGAGACATTTAGGCCAGTTTTGTTTGAGGATCTCTTTCTCAATTTGTTTCCAGTTTGCCTTATGGTAGTTCAAGCTGGAAAGATTTTGAGGGTTTCTTGTAGGCTGCATGTCCGTGCTCTCTTTTGGCCCGTACATGGTCAGCTCTATCATGTTGTGATCCGAGAGTAGTGTCGGTGTCACTTTCACATTATGGATGAGATCCATGTCATTTGTGAAGCAGAGATCCAGTGTGTTACCTGCCCTGGTTGGTTGGAGTATTACCTGCTCCATGTACAGGGTGTTGATGAGGTTCAGGAGGGACCTCGCCTGTCCTCGTTCACATCTTGTCATTCCTGGGAGAGAAAGGCCCTCGGGCCATCTGACATTGGGCAGATTGAAGTCTCCCATAAGAAGCACACCTATGTGTTGTTCTAATGTGGTTAGAATTTCTTCTATTTTTATAAGGCAGTCTTCAAACTTGCCCACATGGCTTGGGGCATCTGGAGGGCGATATGTAGCACACACAACTACATCAAGTTGCCTAATATGTACAATTAGTGTGTCACACACCGAGTTTGAGTATGACAAGAGGACCTGGGGTGTGAGGTCCTCACGGATGTACATAGCAACACCTCCATGACTCCTTTCTTTCCTGTCGGTCCGTAGTACAGCATACTGTGGTATGTGTAACTCCGCATCTGCTATGTCCGGTTTCAGGTGCGTTTCTGTAAGTGCTATGCATAAGGCTTGATTACATGCAACAAAGTCTCTCAGGAACGGGATCTTTGTCCTGTTACTGAGTGTTTGCAGTCCTCTGATGTTCAGTAGGAGTATCGAGGTGAGGTGTACGTTGTTATATAATATATAAAACATATACATATATCACATATATATAAATAAATAATATATATATAAAATATATAATATATATATATATGATATATATATAATACATAAATATATATATAATATATATATAACATATAATATATACATAATATATATATATATATATATATATATATATATATATATATATATATAATATAATTCGAGACAAAACCACTATTTTAAAACCAAACAAGGAAAGACTTAATCAATACATAAAATTTTAATATAAATAGTTTCTTATGGTGATCAAGTAAAAACGAATATTATCAAAGAGATTTTAGATATTATAGAACTATTTATTAGAGATAATCGTAAATATAAAAATATTTTCTCTAGTGATAATTTTGGAGTAGGTTATTCCACTACTAATAATGTAGGTAACATTATTTCTTCATTTAATAAATTTAAACTGAATAATTTTTATAAAAATAAATTATTTGATAATAATAATAAGGATAAGACATATATTAATTGTACTTGTAGAGATAAATCTAAATGTAAATTAAATAATAAATGTGATATTAAAGATGTAGTGTATAAATGTATAGTTACATTACATGATAATAACTTTAAGAAGAATAATTACCCAAAGCGGTTATATAGGGTCTACTTCCTCTAAAATAAAATTAAGAATCGCACAACATATGAATTCTTTTAAAAATAAAAACTTAATAAACTCCACTGGACTTAGTAAGTACATTTGGAGAATTAAATCACAAATATTAATTATAGTTTAAATTGGGAAATAATTTGTAAAACTAAATCATATACTATAGGAGCGAATTGTTGTTATTTATGCTCTAATGAGTTTAAAGAAATTTTATTTTATAAGTATGATAATTTACTTAATATAGGTGAAGAGCGCAAAATAAAATGTAGACATAGATTACTTTACCTATATAATAGGTTCCATGATAAATAAAATTAATAGCCCCCTATTATAGGTTATTTTAGGTTAATTTGTTTTTAGTTTAGAGTACTAAGTATATATTCTAGTTTTATAGTTTAGGCTTTAATTATAGTTAGTATTTAATTGGTATTTCTTTGTTTTGTATTTAATTAATATTTTATTGAGTGTGGGAATGAATAATAGTGTATATATCGAGTTTGTACGTAAGTATATGTATGTGTGAGTGTGTATTTGGTTATGTTTGTGGGTGTGTGTATATATGTGTGTGTATTTGTGTGTATTGTGTATGAAAGGGGTTTTATCTTTATCTTTTTATTTGTATGTATGGACTTCATTATCATGATTAGTTTAATAAGTA
Organism: Octopus sinensis; assembly: GCF_006345805.1. Taxonomy (NCBI): domain Eukaryota; kingdom Metazoa; phylum Mollusca; class Cephalopoda; order Octopoda; family Octopodidae; genus Octopus; species Octopus sinensis. The sequence goes on from NC_042997.1 coordinate 147,765,679, forward strand.
TTTTGCATGAAGGTATGGGTGTGTATGTAGGTGTGCGTGTGTACAAGTGTAAGTATAGATGCGGTAGTGTATGAGTGCTATGTAATTGAGTGTAATTATTTATGCAATTGTATACATGCAAGTTTTGAATGTCTGTGTGATTGCACCCGTCTGCGTGTACACACTCATTTATATATATATATATATATATTAATATCTATTTGAGTTTTAGTTTTTTATGTTTTTTTTAAAGAATTGTAGAAAGTTTTGTATATTCCATTCATATTATGTGTAGAAATGTTGTTTTTCTTTTGTATGTTTATGTATGTGTGAATGTGTGTGCGTGTGCGTTTTTGCTTGTATCGAGTTTTGTACGTATGTATTTGTATGTGTGAGTGAGTATATGGTTATGTTTGAGGGTGTGTGTATATATGTGTGTGTATTTGTGTGTATTGTGTAAGGGGTTGTATCTTTATTTATACTTGTATGTATGGATTTTATTTATCATGATTTTTAATAAGAATTTTTGTATGTAGGTATGGGTGTATATGTATGTGTGAGTGTGTACAAGTGTAAGTGTAGATGTGAGAGTGTATGAGTGCTATGTAATTGGGTGTGATTATTTATGCACTTGTATACATGTAAGTTTTGAATGTGCGTGTGATTGCACCCGTCTGCGTGTACACACTCTTTTATATATACTTTAATATATATATATGAGTTTTCGTTTATCATGGTCGTTTTAAAGTTTGTTTGTATCGAGATTTGTACGTATGTATTTGTATGTGTGAGTGTGTATATGGTTATGTTTGTGGGTGTTTGTATATATGTGTGTGTATTTGTGTGTATTGTGTTAGGGGTTGTATAGTTATATTTATACTTGTATGTATGGATTTCATTCATAAATGATATATAAATTAATAAAATTAATAGCCCCCTATTAAAGGTTACTGTAGATTAATTTGTTTTTAGTTTAGAGTAACATATATATATATTTTTAGTTATATAGTTTAGACTTTAATTATAGTTAGTATTTAATTGGTGTTTCTTTGTTTTTTATTTACTTAATATTTTATTGAGTGTGTGAATGAATATTAGTGTATATATCGAGTTTGTACGTATGTATATGTATGTGTGAGTGTGTATATGGTTATGTTTGTGGTGTGTGTATATATGTGTGTGTATTTGTGTGTATTGTGTATGAATGGGGTTTTATCTTTATCTTTATATTTGTATGTATAGACTTCATTATCATGATTAGTTTAATAAGTATTTTGTATGTAGGTATGGGTGTGTATGTATGTGTGCGTGTGTACAAGTTTAAGTATAGATGCGGTAGTGTATGAGTGCTATGTAATTGAGTGTGATTATTTATGTACTTGTATACATGCAAGTTTTGAATGTCCAGGTGATTGCACCCGTCTGCGTGTACACACTCATTTTTTAATATATATATTAATATCTATATGAGTTTTCGTTTTTTATGGTTTTTTTAAAGAATTTGTAGAAAGTTTTGTATATCCATTCATAATTTTTTAATTTACGTTTGTTTACTACGTGCTAAGAATTTTATATTCCATTCATAATTTTAAAGACGCTGTTTTACGCGGCGCTAATAATTTCTATATGTTCGGTTCCATGGTAACGCAATTTTTGTTTATTGTAATAACGGATAAAGTTATTCACTTCAAAATTTGATACTGATTAGAAGGTATGTATATTTTTCTCCTTTGTTAATCTTGTTACTTATGATAATCTGATTTCTTATGGAGTATTTTATATATCGTATTATGTGTAGAGATGTTGTTTTCTTTTGTATGTTTATGTATGTGTGAATTTGTGTGAGTGTGCGTATTGATTGTATCGAGTTTTGTACGTATTATTTGTATGTGTGAGTGTGTATATGGTTATGTTTGTGGGTGTGTGATATATGTGTGTGTATTTATGTGTATTGGTAATGGGTTGTATCTTTATATTTATACTTGTATGTATGGATTTTATTTATCATGATTATTTTACTAAGAATTTTTTGTATGTAGGTATGGGTGTGTATGTATGTGTGAGAGTGTACAAGTGTAATTGTAGATGTGGGAGTGTATGAGTGCTATGTAATTGGGTGTGATTATTTATGCACTTGTATATATGTAAGTTTTGTATGTGCGTGTGATTGCACCCGTCTGCGTGTACACACTCTTTTATATATATATTAATATATATGAGTTTTCGTTTTTTATGGTCGTTTTATTAAAGTTTGTTTGTATCGGGACTTGTACGTATGTATATGTATGTGTGAGTGTGTATATGGTTATGTTTGTGGGTGTCTGTATATATGTGTGTGTATTTGTGTGTATTGTGTTAGGGTTTGTATAGTTATATTTATACTTGAATGTATGGATTTCATTTCCATTCATAATTTTTTTAAAATGTTTGATATCCACGTGCTAAGAATTGTTCGGTTTTCTTTTGAGTGTTTATGTATGTGTGAAAATGTGTGTGTGTGTGTGTGTGTGAGATTGTTTGCGTAATTTATTTATCTTATGGGTGTGGGTGTTTATATATTGGTATATATCGTGTTCTGTATGTATGTGTGTGTATATGTATGTGTGAGCGGGTATATGTATATTGTTTATGAATTGAGTGTTGTATGTGTGTGTGAGGAAGTATGAATAAGTAATGTGTTGAGTGTATGAGCATGTATGTGTATATATAGTTTATTTTTTGTTTTTTGTTTTTAGGTTTTGGTTTTTGTTTTTTGTTTTTTGCTTGTTGTTTTTTTTGGTTTTTGTACATTTTTAAATATGAGAACTTTTATAATAGGTTTTTATATTCAATTGTTTATAGGGTTTATTTTAGATTATTTTAGTTTATATATTGATTATATATAGATTATATATAGATTATATATAGATTATATTTTTATTTTTACATTCTTTCATTGATAATTTTATTGTTTTATTATTTTAAATTAT
>NC_042997.1:147773626-147781126 GCF_006345805.1 Octopus sinensis
GGTAGTATTTGACGAGTTCTTGAGTATACTACCAAGCAATTTCCGAGAGTTCTCACTATTGTTTACGTCAGCAACACTGTGTTGGTTACTTTAAGCTGGTGCACGAAGCATCCGGATATTCTGTTTGTTCCATATTCTATACTAATTCCTTAAATAACATACCCATATTTAATGACACATTTCACTCCCGCCACATATGTGTTAATTGGATTATGGCCTATAGGCTTAAGGACTATAATACTACGTTATATATATATATATATATATATATATATATATATATATATATATCTGTGTTTGTGTACGCATGTATGTATATAGATATATACACATATATAAAAACGCATTTAGTCGCAGGTGTGGCTGTGTAGTCAGAAGCTTGCTTCCCAACCACATGGTTCCGGGTTCAATCTTACTGCATGGCACCTTGGGAAAGTCTGGTGCATATTTCTAACTTGCCAGCTCTGGTCAAAACGTCCAACCCATGCCAGCATGGACAACAGACGTTAACTGATGATGATGAAGATATATATATATATGTGTGTGTGTGTGTGTGTGTGTGTGTGTGTGTGTGTGTGTGTGCATGTGAGTCTGTGTATTGATATATATATATATATATATATACACACACACATACAAACACACAAATATATGTATGTATATATGTATATGTATTTATGTGTGTTTTTGTGTCTGTGTTTGTCACTCCTCTTTATCACTTGACAATCGATCTTAGCGTCTTTACGTCTCTGTAATTTGGCGGTTTGGCAAAAGTGACCGATAGAAGAGGTACAAAGAATAAGTCCCGGGGTCGATTTCTTCAACTAAAACTCTTTAATGCGGTGTTCCAGAGTGGGTGCATTCAAATGACGGAAACGTTTTAAAGAATAAAAGCATAAAAGAATATGTATATATAAAATCTATATTAAATCTCTGAGTGAGAGGTAAACAGTAACAGTACGGAATCGTAAAATATATTTGCCAACTAAATGTGGCGGTTTATAGAGGACGATGTTACTGTTGTTTCTAGCGCCAGGAAGACATCCCCTCCTGTTGGCTAACGACACTCTATCTGTGTTCGATTAGTATTTGCGATGACCTCCCCTCGTAAATATTCATCGGAAACAGACAGTATGTCGTTAACTAGCTGGAGGAAACGTCTTCCTGGGGCTGAAACGACCAGTAACATTGTCCTCTATGGGACCGCCACATTTAGTTGGGAAATATATTTTACGATATAATGTATTTATTATATATATATATATATATATATATATATATATATATATATATATACAGTGGCGGCCAAAATGTCAGAACGGCATTGTTTTCGTCAGAAAAGTAGAAATACTTTTTTATCGAAGTTGTTTTCTATTCTATAATTTTCACAGACACTACATACGATATTATTTGTTATTGCCTGAGATTTTGGTGTAATTTGAGAGGATAATACAAAGGTTATGGATGATTTAGTGATTTACTGCAAAACCCATGGCGGACAAAATATTTGAAAAAATAACAAAATAATCAAAATAATCAAAAACCGCGATCCTACGACCGCGAGTCCGCTGCCCTAACCACTGGGCCATTACGCCTCCACACTCACACACACACACACACATACACACACACACATATATGTTTGTGTATATAATGTACGTGAGTATATCTGTAGGTGTGTGTTTGGCTGTGTATACTTAGACACTCGTTCACATATAAATATATCAGCATATACTGAGAATAACTTAAAATCCGATTACTCTGGACGTGAAAATAAATTATCGCGTAGTCATAAAGATAATGCTACTTGTAATAATAAGCAATTCACAAGACAACTTAAAAGTATGATTATAAGTAAGTGGATTTTATCCATCTTACCAATAAATCAGATGTATCGCGACATAAGAACTCATAAATATAATCGACAGGCGAAGTGATAAAAGCAGAATCTTGAGCTACGATAGCTCTAACACTAGTTAAATAACCACCAATATCTTCATTCAATCCACCTCTTTAGCAAACTAACGTAGATAACTTTCTACTTTACATTATGTTATCGCAAATTTGAATGTTGTAGTATCTGTTTAGCCGCGTGAGTGACCTGATGGATCAGATTTACGTTCAAAAGCTCCCCAGCTGCCATTATTCGGTTCGATATTTTAGTCAACCTGGAAGTACAGGGTGGACCAAAATGATCTGACACATTCTCAAAATAAGAAATAATGAAAAGAAAAATTTTATTTTCTGAATATACATATAATGCCATTTTATTTCATTAAGTTTTAAAAATTAAATCAGCTAAATGCTTACCACCATTATCAACACACTGTTGGAGATGTTCATGAAAGTTATCGATATCTCTATGGATCATTTCTTCTGGAATGGTGAAATGTGATTTCTTCTTGTGGGGATATTTATAATAAAAGAATCCAGTCATCGCCCTCGATCTATTGATGAATTAAAACGTGCAATTTATGTAGAAATAGCAACCATTCTAGAAGAAGTGATCCATAGAGTTATCGATAACTTTCATGAACGTCTCCATCAGTGTGTTGACAATGATGGGAAGCATTTAGCTGATTTAATTTTTAAAACTTAATGAAATAAAATGGCATTATATGTACATTCAGAAATTAAAAATTTTCATTTCATTATTTCTTATTTTGCGCTTTTATTAAGCCTCCAAATGTGTCAGATCATTTTGGTCCACCTGGAATATTATCATTATTCAAAGTCATCCCCACCTCTTTTTTTTTAAGAAGATGGAATTTAATTTGATAAAATTTTATTACTACTTCTAGTAAATCATTTTACCAGTTATTTTCCCATGTCATCTCGATTTGAATGTATGCTGTGCTAAATCCGTGCACTGTGTTGTTTACGGTAAACAATTGAATTCACATCACCACCACTAAATAGAGGAAGGTTCTATATAATCAGTCAACTTGCTCGAAGTAGAAGCTAAGTCCCTCTAATCACATTTCTCGATCCCAGCAAATTGCAACTTTTGGAAACTGCTCCAAATACCACAATCCTGTATTAATTCATTGAAAGAAGTTCTCATGTGGTTCTGCTACTAACACTCTCACAGTGAGTTTTTCTGCCCTGCACTATCTATCTAAATTTTTTTCTGTCTCTTCGCTCACGAAGTGTTCTGAAAGTGCAATGTACTCTTGAAAGGTCATAAGCATTTGTAAATCCATGCTGACTCCTTCTGATCACTTGTTCTTAGTTACTTCTGCGTTTACCACACGCCCCTATTGAACACCAAAGGACAGCGAAACAGGATTTAGTGTCACTGCCATAACCACAACATTTGATGACCCTGGATCATTTATTGAGGTAAAAGTTTATGGGAATGTTTCATTCACGTTTTTGAAGGTCAGGCTGATAGCACGGAGTGTTTTATATTAGTTGCTTGATAAAATACTGATGCACATGCCGGCTTTAGCCTTCTTTAATTGATAACTAATGGGCTTAGAGAAAGCCATGTACACCCTCTCGAAGAAAAAGTTTCTGGTGAAATAATTCTTCCACGTTTTATAGACGGAATTATACTTTTATGAAAAATGTCCTTGTTGGGCACGTTTTGATTAGTTCATTTTATTTATCTCTTTAATTTAATTATTTATTCATTTCTTTATTTTTTTCTTTATTTTCTTTCTAAAAATTCATTGTTTTCTAACAAAGTATACGTGTGCTACAGCAAAACAGGTTTGTCTACGTTTGAAGATGTTTTTCTTTTAGAGAGGTTAGCATTTTGCTTTTTAGTTTTGAGATTGCGTTCAGTACCAAACTAACTGCAGCTAGTTTGTTTTGCCTATAAAACGAAATAAAAGATAATTTTAAAACTTCTTACTCTCCCTTGTAAATATGTTCACGCGACACGACACGCAGACTTAAAAAATCGAATTCATTGAAAAATTTTTAATACATAAACGACAAAGAAAAGTACACGAAGAAACGTTATATCACAGTAAGAAAACAACACCAAAAAGCAATGATGTTGTTAATAATGGTTTCTGATTTAGGCACAAGTCAGGCGATTTGGAGATAATTACATGTCAATATCATCAAGCTCAGTACTTGATTGGTACTTTATTTTATTGATTCCACAAAAATGAAAGGCAAAGGTAACCTCGGCGAGATTTGAACTCAGATCATAACGAACCAGAAGAAACCTTTTAACCATTTTGTCCGACGTGCCAAAGATTCTGCTATTTCCCTTTATGATGATTTTTCTGGTATAGTTACTGGGCCTACACTTTGAGGGGAGACAGCTAGTCGGTTACATTTATCCCAATACTCGACCAGTACTCGTTTTATGGAACCCGAGAGGATAAAAGATTAGGTCTTCTTCGGTGGAATTTGAACTCAGGACGTAAATCCGGAAGGAATGATGTCAGGGATTGTGTCCGGCGGGCTAACGATTATACTAACTCCCACCACTAATGATGATAACAATAATGATGATAACAATATGAGTATAAAAAAAGATAATGATAAACAGTTGATAAAATGTCTTGAACAAAAGCTATCATAAGATTTCCGAAAATAATTACAGGAAAAGTTTTATTATTATTATTATTATTACTATTATTATTATTAGTAGTAGTAGTAGTATAGTAGTAGTAGTAGTAGTTGTAGTAGTAGTAGTAGTTAGACAAACAACATCCAGTCACAAAAACATTCAGCGACTTTCTGCGGTTTCTTCTCTCACAGACACGGCGAAATTTACGCGCACAGACAAACCAATACTCCCATGTGTATGACTTACACATACATCACACAGAAACGAACATATTGGATGATAAACTCATTGGCAGAATCTACTGTAGTTATTCACAATCAAGCGAAATAGACATGTTTTCACAATGTCGACACATACAATCATAAAAAAAACGACGAATATAGTTGTTTGTGCGTATGTAACATTTGTGAAAAACTGTAGCTATTATCAGATAACATAAAAGGGTTTGGTTCTCCTATCTTTTATATTATTGTTTTTCACAAAGGCAGACACAATACAAAGACAGACAAACACGCACGAATTTTAGTAAACAAGCCTAGAATTTTTGCTAACAGTTATGCGTCGAATATATATATATATAGATTGTGAAGTGCAGTGATGGATTGATCGGCCGAGTTTTAATTAAATTTATAATACTACACAGGAATGATGCTGGCAATAAAATCATGCCTGGGACTTATCTTCTTAATTCTGGATGGATAAAGCTTGAAGTCGAACACGGTGAAATTTTACGCTCAGATTTGAAAGGGATGTAACAAAATTCCATATTAATATACGTTCACTCTACCGATTCGGTGAGCCATATGTCTCATTAAACAAATACTCCACACTCCGCCGTTGCCGACGACGACGACGACAACGTGGGTTCCAGTTGATCGGATCAACGGAACAGCCTGCTCGTGAAATTAACGTGCATGTGGCTGAGCACTTTACAGACACGCGTACACTTAACGTAGTTCTCAGGGAGATTCAACGTGACATAGAATGTGACAAGGTTGATCCTTTCAACTTCTACAGCTGAGTGAAATGGAGCAACGTGAAATAAAGTGTCTTGCTCAAGAACTGCCAGCAATAGTACTCAGGATCTTACGATCGACACCCGAATACCCTGACCACTATGTCACGAGTCTCTCATTAAACAAATAGAAGGAAATCATTTACTTTTAATGCGCATGCAACGATTTCACACCACAACTACGTTGCTTCGGTTTCGATGCCAGTGAGCAGAATCTTGTGAAAGCGTTTAAAATATAGAGTTGGGTTGATGAATACATTTGCGAGTGTATTTCGGTGGAGAAAAACACTGCGTAGAGCCGTCAGAGCAGGCGTTCCACATCTTAGGTGATGGGTTGACTTATTCCTTTGTCCGATTTAGCTCCAATACTTATTTCTTGGGTACTATTAGTAAAATTCATTCAGATATACGTAATTTGGCTAGGTCTCCTTCCTTTTCCTTCGTTCGTTCATTCATTCGTTCCATCTCCCTTAATTCCACCACTTTCGGCGGTCTACAGGAGAGAATGAGATCAACTCGTTCTCATCTTAAGACATTTATTAAGAGAACAATGAGAGGGAAAATAACATTTTTAAAACTGAAAGCCAAACTGTCAAAACTATTTCTGGTAATTTTTAATATTGTAAATTTTTCATCGGAACTAAATAGGATTAAACCATATAAAAATTAAATAGGTTCGTTTTGCATTATTTATTTAGCATTTGTTAGATCTTCATTTACAAACATAAGATAAAATGTTGTTGTTTAGCTTCGAGACGGCAATGCTCAAGAAAGACTATAAATAAACATGTCACAACTGCGACCAATCTGTCTTTGCTATATCTTACAGTATTTGAAGGCGGCGTGTTGACAGAATCGTTAGCAGGTCAGACAAAATAATTAGCGCCATTTTGTTCGTTTTTACGCTCAAAGTTCAAATTCTAACGAGGTCGACTTTGCATCTTATTCTTTGGGGCTCGGTAAAATAAATACCGGTTGAGCACTGAAATCAATATTCACTTCCACGAATTTGCTGGCCTTGTACCAAAATTTGAATCCGATGTAGCTTCTTGTATATGGAATGAGAATATCTGATACGAATCTGAGAGTACGTAAAGGTGGATAGCCAATTCTTAAAAGTCAGCTAAGGACAATCACACGTGAAACCAACCACAAAAAAACAAATCAACAGTACAACGAAATCAAATACCAATCCCTTTAAAATGGCAACCACTTTAACAGTAGCAGAATCACCATCCCACTACATCTAGGCATTCAAAGCAGTTGGCCAACGGTCCTTCAGGAACAATATAACTTGATAAACTCAGTGACCACTACTAAATTCAGACCACGACAGACAGAGAGGATGTTCTTGAAGCCGATGATGTGAACTTACGGAGACAATATTTACATATCGCCTGAGGAAACACAACTAAATCACATAATGCAGGAAAACAGTTGCATAATCAAGTACCAGTACTGGAGAACTACGTTGCATGGAAACAATTGTAGCGATTAAAAAAGTAGATGCCCAACCGTTCTCCTTGTTGACTCCAAATTTAATTCAATTATATATATATATATAAATATATAAACTTTGGTTATACACCTGGTAGTATGCCGATTAAAGCCCTTTCACTGTGTTTGGCTTCCTGATGTCATTCACAGTATTGATAGAAATGCCACTAGCTCAACCTCAGGAACTCCTCAGTACCCATCGAGTATATCACAAATGAGAGAAACAGAAAATGGAGCTAGGTACCTTTTGATAATTGAGTGAGGTACTTTTTGAAGAGCACCTGACGAGACACGTCTGCACGAAAGGATGCCTCATAACCAGTTGTAAATTATCTCATACGCGAGAGATCCATGCAAGAAGATTGTTGTGAATAGGAAAGAGTCTCGTGAATATCATTTCCTGATTCTCCAATTTCTTATATATGTATATATCGTATGTGTGTGTGCATATTGTAGA
>NC_042997.1:147786126-147791126 GCF_006345805.1 Octopus sinensis
AATCGAAATTTTAATGTGTATATATACGAGGGTCGGATGAAAAGTTCATAGGAAGGAGTGATACTAGGTGTGAAATCTTGCAGGTATTAATTCCAAATATTCTTATTAATAACTACATTGTTCCTGTACAAGTAAACTCACATCTGACTACTCAAAGACTTCAAATGTAACTAGTAGCAACCTCTCTTGAAAATTGACAAAATTCGGCACCGTGGTGTTATCAAATATCTGCAGAAAAAGACATTCATGCTGACATGGTTCATACATTTGTGGATGCCGGCCCAGCTTTATGAACAGTGCAAAAATGGGCAGTTGTATTAAGGTGGAAAACAGAGATTATTGAAGATCACCCAAGGTCTGGACGTCTTGCAACTGCCACCACCGAGGAAAATATTGATCATGTTCACTACATGGTGACTGGCTATAAATCAAATAAGAAATGCTCTTAGCATATCCCGTGAGAGAGTTGAGAATATTTTGCACAACGTGGCATCACGGAGATATCTTCTCCGTGGGTGCCATCTTTTCTGATACTTGATCAAAAACAAACCTGGCTGATCACATCAAGGGAAAATTTGATATTGTTTGATGCAGATCCAGATGGTTTCCTAGAATGTTTCCTTACCCAGGATGAGAGTTGGGTTCATTACATTGAGCCAGAGCCAGAGACAATCCATGCAGTGAAAACACCTCTCTTCACCTGCTTCAAAGTAGGACAAGGCCACGCCATCAATGGAGAGTATGAAGTCAACTTGCTGAGACAGTTACTAAAAGTTATCAAAATCAAATGCCCAAGACAACTGACGAGGGGGCTCTCGTTTCACCAGGGCAAAACTCCAGACCACAAGACCTTAGTTTTAATGGGTGCTGTGCGTAACAGTGGCTTTGAAATGGTTGGGTAACATCCCTATTCTCCTGATTTGGTCCTGTCTGATTTTAATTTGTTACCGAACATGAAAGTCATTTGACTGGGAACCGGTATTGCACTGTTAATGACGTCATATCTGCTGTTGGTGACTTCTTTTGAGCGACAGGATGAAAGTAGCTTCACCAAAGGGAACCAATCACTACAACACAAATGGAAGAAATGTTCTTGGGCGCAAGGGTGATTATGTTGAAAAATAAATCACATTTGGTCACATTCCATGAGAGTATCTTGGTCAGCCTATGAACTTTTTGACTATTGTATGTATGCATGTATATATTTAAACGCAGAAATATAATCATGCATATGAGTATATGAGTGTGTATACATACATGCATACATACATACATACATACATACATACATACATGCATACATACATACATACATACATACATACATACATACATACATACATACATGCACACACACATATACACACATATTCATACATAAAACCGCCAAGAGAGTCGCATATGAATAAAATGCTGAGCTTTTTATGTCGTATATATTTCCTACGTATGCGTGAGAATGATCTCCCCTGTAGATCCTTTTTATACAAATATGAGAATAAAGCATCTTATGTTCGCCTGAATATAGACATGCATTTCTAATTGATATTCGCGTGCGCATGCACGTGTATACGTGAAAGCTAGAAGAGTGTTAGCTTTTGCATGTATCACTGAAGATATAGATTTCATCCTGTCTTCTTATTTACCACCTATATCCTCTAGGCACGCATGCTTCTGGTTTTTCGTTCTGATATACACTTATGATTGCTTGTTTCTTTATGTGAATTATATTTCTTCATACCATTTATTTTACACACGTTCATACCCACATATGCGTACGTACACAACCCCATTCACAGGTACCACATATATACATACACACACAGCCCCATACCCACGCCACATATTTAGACATATGTATATATTTCTGTATGTGTTTATATATATATATATATATAAAAATGGAACAAAAACGCAATAGAGGACATTAAAACTCTCCGACATATACACGATACAATGGCGGACAAGAGAAACAACAATTAGAAGGACAGACAAAAAAAAAAAAACAGGTCATTCCTGGCTTTCTTTCCTCACTCAAGTTCCAGAATATATATATATATTATATGTACATATAGACATACATATTTATACATAAACACCTCTTTGAATTTCTGCCGTCCATGATCCTAGATGAACCCCCATCACGGTATGAAACTCAATAAGGGCAGCAATATGATAAACCCTCATTCATGGGAAGGTGCTGATACTCATAATGACCCAGCATGGCCACAGCCGTTATGCAGAAAATGTATAGAATAATATATAACCTTATAGACATCTATATATAACGACGGGCATCTACATATTTTGTCTATATCTACCGATTACATCTCACAATGTTTAACAGTGAAACTGATGCGATAGGTCAAGTCTCTTGCGGCTTGTTCCATGTAGTGTGAGCGAACTCGTAACGCTTTTGTTACGAATCAAACTTGTTAACCAATTACATATATGTACATGTGCACACGTACGAGCGCAGGAACACGGTCGTTTATGCACACATTCACATTTATATATACAGATACATATATACACAAAAAATATGCATCTCTCTCTCTCTCTCTCTCTCCCTCTCTCTCTGTATATATATATATATATATATATATATATATGTATGTATGTATATATATATATACACATATTTATGTATATCAAATATCTCTTTCCCTCTGAGTGTGCATTAGTCTGTGTAGTGTTGCGAATTGCATTACATTTTTGTGTCTATGTTTCTCAATTTGTACACACACACACACACACACACACACACACACACACACGTGTGTGTTTATGTGTGTGTCTGTGTATGTATGTATGTATGTATGTATGTATGTATGTATGTATGAATGGTTGGATGTAAGTATATGTAAATATATATTCAAAACTACATAAGCAGAAATACATTTTGGGAACGTATGTCAATCCCTATAGATATTTGTAATTCCATTCATACGCATTAAGAAATACAAAAAAATATAACATATATGGAAGAAGACGGACAAGGAAGGAGCGGATTGCATGTAAAAAGGCAGCTGGAGAGTAGCGGGAAGAGGAAGTGGAAGTGAAATAAAAATATAATGTAATGCGAAATTGTGTGTATTTTTGTGATAAATCTATTTATCTAAGCTCCAAATTGAATAAGACAATATATCAACGAAAATAAATAATATAAAGCATGAATAAAACAACAAAAATATTTACTATAAAATAACGAAATAATAAAAGCTATGGAATATAAAATAATAATGCAAGCCGGAATGATTGGTTTAGCTTTGGAGATAAACATCGAAAAATACTGTCGTAGAGGTCAGTATTAGAAATGTCGGGTTTGATTAATGCTGAGTCATCGCGTTCAGCTTGGCGTAGAGTGGCCGACATGCTAATCGTGCTCATGCGCACAAAAAACGAAGAAAAAAGCGAAGAAAAAAATGCAACAAATACGTATGAATATATACACTTATACATACATATATAAACATATAATAACGTGTACGTTGTTTGTTTGATGTATGTATTAATGTATATGATGAATGTATGTGAGTCTATAAGTGTGCAATTGTGTGTGTGTGTATGTGTGTGTGTGTCAGTGGAATTATGTATATATATAATCAAAAATATACGTCTACTTGTAGGTAAGTATGTCTGTGTATACACACACATACATATATATATATATATGTGTGTGTTTGAATATATATTTATATACACATATATATTTATGTATCTATGTATACATATATTACACACACACATATATATATAGATGTATATTTATATATATATATACATATATATTTATGTATGTGTATATATATGTATATATGTATTAATATATATATGTACATATATGCATATATGCATATGTACATATATTTTATATATACATATGTATATATATATATAGTATAAAATATATATATATATATATATATATATATATATATAATATACATAGATATATAGATATATGTATATGTATATGTATATATATATATATATATATATATACATATATATATATATATATCAACATAATCATTCACGCATAAGAAAAAACAAAAACGCGCACATATAGATGCAGACCACACAGCACACATGCAGATGCACAAACACGCAAGCACACATACTCCTATGCATACATACATACATCCAGATAAACGTACACTATTGCACAACCACAATCGCATACACAAGCACACAAACTCATACACACGATTTGCAGCTGAACCCTCGACTCTTCCCGGTCGTTTAACTTGTGATATATACGCTATATATTATTCCTACTCCTTTCGTCTCTTGTTCCATCTTTACTTGCTTGCATTTACAAACGTCCTTCCTTTAACAAACAACAATGACATGGTCTCTAAAAGATAAATACCACTCACAAAATGTTTTTTAAATTGGCCAAGAGGCTTTTACAGGACAGTACAAGGAGGAAATATAAAGAAGTGAGAGCTTACCACCAACTAAAAAGTAACTACAACAGTTAATATTCGTCTCTACTCTAGGTACAAGGCCCGAAATTTTTGGGGATGGGGCCAGTCGATAGGATCAACCTCAGGATTAAAGGCAAAGTCGACTTCGGTGGAATTTGAACTCAGAACGTAGCGGCAGACGAAATACCTATTTCTTCACTACCCACAAGGAGCTAAACACAGAGAAGACAAACAAGGAGAGACAAACGGATTAAGACGATTATATCGACCCCAGTGCGTAACTGGTACTTTTTTAATCGACCCCGAAAGGATGAAAGCCAAAGTCGACCTCGGCGGAATTTGAACTCAGAACGTAATGGCTGACGAAATACTGCAAAGCATTTCGCCCGGCGTGCTAACGTCTCTGCTAGCTCGCCGCCTTTTTTTTTAACGACTCTTATTTCTTTATTGCCCACAAGGGGCTAAACATAGAGGGGACAAATAAGGACAAACAAAGAGATTAATTCGATTACATCGACCTCAGTGTGTAACTGGTATTTATTTAATCGATTCCGAAAGGATGAAAGGCTT
>NC_042997.1:147796126-147801126 GCF_006345805.1 Octopus sinensis
CCTTTCCTCAGTTTCGGTGATCCTCTGCCTCTTTTTCTATCGAATGCTTCCTCTCCTCTATTCTTTCTATTACCTCCTCTCTTCATTTCTTTCCTTCTCTTCCACTTAGCCCTTCTTTTCCAAATCATCACTTCTCTTACTCTTCCCTCTTTATCTCTGCTCCACTTACCTTAAACTTATACTTATTGCCTCTCTTCCATCTCCTTCACATGCGTGTATCATTCTTCCAGTGTTCTGCTTAGTTATAACCAGATATAACTGACGAATGTAGCAACAATTTTCTAGGCCGTTCCCTTTTTCTCCGCCGATCAATGGGTCCAGTAACCATATCAGTAACGAACTAGAATAAAGAAACGTATGTAAAGACCATTATTTATGCCTTGTCTTATATATGTATATATATATATATATATATTGATTGATTGGTTAGTTCTATTTATGTATAATAGAGAGTAGCAATTGAAGAAGCGAGAAATGTTTTGTGCCCCCAAAGCAGTATATTACACGGTGAAACCTAAATTTATTTAGTATTTCATTTAATATTCTATATCTGTTTCCACCAATATGCCTTCTAACAACTGCACTTTATCGATGTAGGCCATCAAATAGGGAATATTCATTACATTATTAAGTATCCTATTAAAATTATTGTTTCCATTCTAAATTAAGCATTAAAGTAAGAGTGAGTGTGTAAGACAGAGAAAAAACAAAGGGAAATACAAATAATTTGAAATTTTGAAAGATTGCCTTGACCTTGGCAGCTAGGGAAGCATGAATTGAATAATACCAACATTGTTTCTATTGCATTTATTATATATATATATTATATATATATATATATTATATATATATATATATATATATATATATATATATATATATATATATATATATATATAATATATAAGAAACTATAACTTATTTAATATATGATTGAAATGTACAAAAAGAAAAACAAAAGACAGAGGCAGATGAAGGAACAACAGCTAAAGTGTATCAGTTTCACGGCCAGGAAAAGTGGAAAAATATTTAACATCTCGAACCTACTCTCTTCGACAGATAGGAATGAGGGAAGAAAACGGAAACAGAAAAGTCGGAGAGAGAAAAAAAAACCGGTCTGGATTGATGGCCCACATGTCGAATTGACTGTAAGGTAGTTGTTGAATGGAAGAGAAGATATCAAGGAGCTGGTTACAACTTCAATGAAAAAAAAAAAAAAAAAAAAGTAGCATGCAACGATAACAATTTAAATATATCATGATGGTGCGGAATGTAGAATAAACAAAAGAAATCACAATCATAAATGATCATTCTGAAGCGAGATGATAGAGCACTACAGTTTTGGTGCAGATGTTTAGCGATAGCCTTTTTGGCGATAAATTATTTGGTGCTGAAAGCACTCCTCGACACACACAAAAATACACACAAAACACACATATTCACAAACACACACAATCACTGACACACACGCACTGACACACACGCATTCACACACACACACACACACACACACACACACACACACACCAACACACACACACCACACACACACGCGCACACACACACACACACACATACACACACAGAGGAACTAACACATGCAAAGTAATAGGAAGACAGAAAGTTTTTGAGAGTGTGAGTAAAGGAGATAAACACAAACAGAAATGAAATATACTGAAATCGAAATGGAATAGTTTTTATCTCCCTTTACATGACATAAATACACAGTGAAAGATTTTTTGTGAATTAAAAAAAAACATATTTTATTGAAAAATAGAAAATTGTAACTTTATATAATTTTTCACCTGGCAGGTGTGAGCATTATGTTTTTAGCCTCAGTGGGGTTCATGCCTATCTAATAGAAATAAGTTATATTGAATAAAAGCAAAATTT
This sequence comes from Octopus sinensis, assembly GCF_006345805.1. Classification (NCBI taxonomy): domain Eukaryota; kingdom Metazoa; phylum Mollusca; class Cephalopoda; order Octopoda; family Octopodidae; genus Octopus; species Octopus sinensis. Next base: position 147,798,020 of record NC_042997.1, read on the forward strand.
TCTCGGCACTAAAATGGGTTATTGCTAAAGTGTCCAATAGCAAATGGATTTTATGCAGAATCAGCAGTACCAAAATCTCTAGCGCTAAATTGCTTGTACTGAATCCTCCATAATCTTTGGAATTCAATGTTCGCATGCATCTATTTCACCATTAGGTTCCATAAACATTCAAAGAAATAGCTAAAACCGAGAAGAAAAGCTAAGAATACACACACCTATGTATATGTATATTTATATATTTACCCTTGTGTATGTATGTATGCATGTATTATGTATGTATGTATGTATGTATGTATGTATGTTGTATGTATGTATGTATGTATGTATGCATGTATGTATGTATATATATATATATATATATATATATATATATATATATCTATGTAACATTTACGCACACATATAAAAACTCTTACACACGCACATATATATGTATAGGTATTTATAAATAGATAAATAGATACTGAGATAGCGTGACAGCAGAAGAGAGCTAACACATATTTTATAAAATATCATAGATGTGAAGACCCTTAATTGAGGGAGCAGCTGAAGAAGTCCAAGAAACACCCACAAAGTTGACGAGAGACAAACAGAACTCATAAATGTGAAGTTTTCATAGTTGTCTTATGTGTCAGATTTTATGATCTTGTAGACAATGGTTAGAGCTCAGAAATTCATGACACATGTCTTAAGAAGTCTTCAATTCGAAAACATGGCAACTACTACTCTTTATTGTATTGATAAGTTAAGCAGATAACAGCCTTAATTGTATCGCAGGCTTAATTGTTGTTTTTTACAAAATCTCTGTGAAATATACAAAAAATAAATATTATTGCCAGATAAATTATAATAGTATATGCACAAAATCATTATTTGGTGTGACGGTTGGATATACTACTGTAAGATAGTATAACGTATAATAACGAATTTGCTTCAGTGCGGTATGTTTTCTTGTGGAACCTATTCTCATTTCGCTAGCTGAAATTATTGACAATGAAATAGCCTTCTTATCGGCAAAAAGTAGCCACGGTCCAATCACTGGACACACTCCTACCGAGTTATTCAACTATGAAATATAGTGCAAGTAAACAGTGGATCTCAAATTAGAAAGTTGATGAAATATTGCCATATTTTATGAAATATTTCTATAATTCATTTTCTCTAAAAGTCAAACATTAAGTTTCTACAAATACCTTTTACATTTTGAAATGTTACTTAGAAATAAAATATAGTTTAGTTTTAGTGCACTGGCGCTGAGAGCCGAAAGAACAGGAGTTCAAACATCGCAGAAAATACATCGTTTAATATAAAATGGATATAAATAATGTCAAATGTTTTTAGATATTACCTCCTTGCAAAATGTAATTCACGGAATTCCCATCAGTTCGGAGTAGTGTTTGTCAGCTGTACTTGTAATTTCAACGAAGGGACAACATGGATTGCATTATCAAACCTTTTAAAACCGTATCGAACATTCATCATTTGAAAGGTAATAGTTTGTCATAGTTTAAGTCACTATAGGATATACGTAAACACTTATAACATTATTGTTAATGCATTTCTTGCGTTTTTCAGCTAATCATAGCCTTCACTCTTTCGCCTTTTATCCAGCCATCAATCTGCCAAATTTAATAAGTTGATCTCGATTCAAACAGAGTATTGGGAAGACTGATCATGTCACTTTTGATTAAATAGACATCCATGTAGTTTAAGCAGTTGCGTGTGTGCATCAACAGAATAACTAAATGCATCCAGCAACATACTCGCTTCGCTATAGTTTCATTGCAAGCAGGTATTGGCAAATGTCCATTTTCACGAATCAGCGCATGCATGTCTTTTATTCACAAATAAATATTCGACAGTAGTGAATTCTCTCTCTACTTAGATACATTTACACTCACACAAACACAGACATACATACTGATATATATATATATATATATATATATATATATATATATATATGTATAGGTGTGTATATATGCATGTATATATAATTATGCATTATCTATATGCATTATCTATAATTATGTACGTATGCATTACCTACGCTGATACACGCCCAAATGTACATATGTATTTCATACATACACACTCGTCAACATATATATTGTGGGGAAGTGAAAGGGTGTTTCAACCGAAACAAAAAGAAAACAACAACAAAAAGTAAAAAGAACATACGTCTAGTTTTTTTTTATTGTGAATTAATTCATTAATTATGATTTGTACTTACAAATACGTACTTACAATACGTACTTACAACTGGTTTTCTTAGTTTACGGTGATATACCAGTGGCCAGTGTCTTCTTGGAGTTAATGATAGGGATGCCCACGTTACTAAAGGGATCATATGCCATATTAAAACCCAGAGCTTTTAGGCTTTTAGGAGCAGAGGTTTTGTTATCAACGAATAAAAGTCTACAACATCAAAGTGAGTAAATTGATAGTATTGGTTATCGCTTATATTCTTAAACCACTTTATCACAGCCATGCTATTGTCCTATAGGGAGTTCTATAATATTTCCACACCCAATTAAGAAGAAATCTAATTTTAAAAATTAAATTTACCTATTTCGGTTTTAATTGAGTTTATATGCTTATACTTGGGGCGATTCCTAAAGTTAATTTTCTTGGTTTTTATGTGTAATTAAAGTTTTGAACAAGGGAAAGTAATCTACTCTATCACTAACATTTAGGTTGGTTGCAATACATTTGGCTGCTAGTTTCTCCTGGTTGTATAACAGTTGGTTTATCTTACACATATTAGTAACAATGTTAGAATGGATCCTGTTATAACTATTTTCTCCTGTCAACAGCTTGAATATATATCACGTTGAAAGGACAGGTTCTCGTTCCATCACCGAGGTTATGCAACGTCGAGCCTAGTGGGTACTTAGATAGGTGATCGCTTGGGAAACCTAGGTGCTGTAAGCGTCTCACACTTTAGGCGCAGGAGTGGGGCTGTGTGGTAGTTAGCTTGTTTACCAGCCTCATGGTTTCGGGTTCAGTCGCACTGCGTGGCAACTTGGGCAATTGTATTCTACTATAACTTCGGGCCGATCGAAGCGTTGTGAGCAGATTTCGTGGACGAAAATTGAAAGAGCCCG
>NC_042997.1:147803626-147826126 GCF_006345805.1 Octopus sinensis
ACATTTATTATTTAAAATAATATCTAACCGGCTGTCACATAATTTCAAAGAAAGATATTTCTTTGAGTGTTTTTCCCATTTAAAATATTGTAGACGCAAAGATACTACTTTTGGTACGTTCTATCATTTATCATAACTATTCAACATCTATAGAATTGTCTAGAGGATGAGCACTAACTGCATGTCTTCGGTGCTACTCACATTATAAATTATCTGTAAAAGCTTTTGTAATATACCAGATGTGTATAACGGTACCCTACATAACTACTTATTTAAACCCTCGATCCTCTGACAGTATAAGCCATCAACACCGTTTCTCCACTATTCTCAATTCTTGACTGTCCTTTTTGCTTCTTTCCAGTTTGAACTCTGGTTTTTCAGCTTCGCGTCAATATTTTATGCTGTCCCTATCTTTTGCCTTTCTTGTAGTTTCCACATCAGAGCCCGACGTGTAATATATTTCCCAGAGGAATAGCCTTTCTCTCGCAGGTCTTTAGGATTTTGAATTGTTATCCATTCTTCTGCAACTCTACTTTCTCCTAGCTAGGGACGTTGGTCCTCCGCGAGTGTTTCCTACTATACCTCTGGCCGCCCAAAGCCTTGTGAGTCGATTTCATCGTATATATATATGCGTGTCTATGTAAATGTATGTGTGTATCTTTGTATCTGTGTTTCATTCCTACCAACTTCTTTACAGTCTGTGTTGGTTTGTTTACGTCCCCATAATCAGCAGTTCGGCAAAGAGGCCTATGAAAATCGGCTGTGGTCGAATTGTTCGTATAAAAACCTGTGAGGGAGGTGCCCCAGCATGGCTGAATTCCATTCACTGACAGAAGTAAGAGATAAAAGGTAAAATATTATCGTCAATGTTAAAAGGCGAAAATATATATCTAACAAAAACGAAGTGACCATCCAAATATAAAGATCTTGTTACAGAGATAAGAGGTCAGTACAATGTGGCTACAGAAACACTCCCTTCTATAAATAACGCATATGAGTAGAGTAAATAGTCGCAGGGCTTATAAATGCAAGATACACATAGGACATTGCACGGCTAGGCATAAAATACAAACTATTATGCAATGTAATTCTAATAAAAGAGAAGAAAAATGGAAAACATCACGCTAGAATGTAGAGTGATATTACCAAAATAATAATTACAATAATATTACAAGAACATCAAGACAAACTAACTAGATATAATTAGCAAGTAATGGAAAGCAGATTGTGGTGATATGAAAATAAAAACTGTTCTAATGATAACCGGTGTTCTAGATATGAAAAGGAAACACAATGGAACTATTGCAAATCACATTCCAAGTCTTTTAACTCCACACTATCAACACTAACTCTACTACGAACATCACATATCAAATTTTACACACTATTCTATTCTATAGAACTACCGAAACAGTAGTTTTTCTACACAAAATACACAATACATACCCTAGATTACTCGATGAAATGACATCACGCACATTACATACTCGGCACATATTTCACTTAATACGACAAGCATTTTCTAAACGACCTTAACATAAAATCCTTAATTCATCTAAGGATATGGTCAGGTCCCTTACGCCCTCCATACAGTTCAGGTTTGCAATACATAAATACAATGAAACATAGTTTCATTTCTTCAACGATTCCGATACCTCCAAACGATATCTGAACATGTTTCTTCAAAGGTTACTAGATAAGTCATCTATACGTGGATACATCTTAATCAACAACAACTTCCTACGAGAGAGGGCCATGATTCTACAAAACTTGACCTAAAAATGACATAACAAATTCTATCAGGGAGAGCTATTTACACTTTGCCGGGACCATTTTCTGACCGAAATTTATCTATGTTTATGTAAGTTTAATACAAATCCCAGTGTACAGAGTCTCCACCCAATAAAATACTACAACCCCAGAATATATAATTTTCTCGATCATCATCCAAATTGCAAAATATATATATATCGGATACTCAACTCTCTCCAGCAGTAGAAAAACAAAATCTACAGAGCACATCACCTCCATAACCCACATTAAAAAAATTGCCATATCATGCAACTCGCACAGAAAACTTCGTAGCCTCAGTTACTACACAACACTATATAGCACAAACCAAAAAATAGCAGTCATTTTTCCTCTAAGGATTTCTATCGTTTAAAGAGGAACGACATATTGTATATTGTATAATCCTAAGTATGCCAAAGGACATAGCGAATACTCAACGATACAAATAGGCGAAAGTCTAAAGTAACTCGAGAAGACGGAAAACAAAGCGAGAAAAGTGCAAAATGTGCACGCACGAATACATACACACAAACGCGCGCGCATTCTTCAGTTTCACAAGAAAATGCCGCATTCACCTCATGGACATGAAAGATAATCTGGTGGTGTAGTAGAAAGTTGCAAGAAACTGGAGAAAAGACGATGATAATGACGATGCCTCTAAACAAATACAAAAGATAATAATGTTATTAGAGGAGAAGAAAAAGAAGAAAAAGTAGAACAAGAACAACAGTAACAGTAGCAACAACGTTGAATATGATGAAAATAGAAGAGAAAGAAATAGAAAAGGATGAAAGAGAAGATGATGAAGAAGACGCAGGAGGAGGAGAAGGAGATGAGGAGGAGGAAGAGGAAAAGAAAAAGCGAAAGGAGAAGAACGCTTCTTTTTTTAATTTATTTGCTACAAGTCCAAGTTAAAACAAATATACATAGAGAAAATGTCGCAATACACGAATGACATTTAACAGAAATTAATGAAATATAAAATGTAAAATATTCTACGATATTATACAAGTATTTTATACATAGTTTGGAGCTGAATAATTAACAAACTCTCATTCGTATTGTTGATTTTTATATATTTTGCTACACGTATTTCTTACAGACGCTTCACGTAGGTAACATCGATGATGTAGACAAAATAATAGCAATTTGTTTTGTCAAGATTACAAGCACACATGATAATAAATCTTCTATGGACAGCAACTTAAAGAGAAAAGTTACAAAAAATATACGCTTGAAGTTTGTTCGATGTTTACCGATAGCAATTGGAGATTTTTAATCTCATAATTTTACGAAGTAATCGTTAGAAAAGACAGTAGAGTGTTATTATAGAGCAACGTTGTGCATACATATTTACAGTTAAGTAGATACAGACAGTAAGAATAAATGTTTATCGAAAAGATCACTGTCAAAATGTATAGACAGAAAAAGGAAAAAAGGGTTGGACAATTACAGCGCGTATTTCTTACAGACGCTTCACGTAGGTAACATCGATGATGTAGACAAAATAATAGCAATTGTTTTGTCAAGATTACAAGCACACATGATAATAAATCTTCTATGACAGCAACTAAAGCAACTCTTAAAGAGAAAAGTTACAAAAAAATATACGCTTGAAGTTTGTTCGATGTTTACCGATAGCAATTGGAGATTTTTAATCTCATAATTTTACGAAGTAATCGTTAGAAAAGACAGTAGAGTGTTACTTAGAGCAACGTTGTGCATACATATTTACAGTTAAGTAGATACAGACAGTAAGAATAAATGTTTATCGAAAAGATCACTGTCAAAATGTATAGACAGAAAAAGGAAAAAAGGATGTTGGACAATTACAGCGCCAAGACAGCTTCATATAGATTTTGGCAGTATATGTGTTGTCAATATGATAAAAGATATAGCTAGGTCAGAGAATAGAAGTAAAGCTATATGGAATTCTGGAGTCCTTAAAATAAATAATGGCCCTCTTATAAAGAAGACTGGTTCATTTAACAGAACTGTCGATACATATTTTCGCTGATTGATACATTGATAAATTACTAGAGTTCCTTTATTCATCCTCAGAGAATTGAAAATCAAAATCAACGTCAGTGAAATTTGAACTCATTTCTGAGGGAATTGCGAATTTGAATACCTTAGATTTCGCCTACAAATAGCACGTTTACCGAAATAAAACGTTAAATACAAGAAAAAAATGTAATATCTGGAAGTCATCTGTATTATTCCGCTAGGAAATTATGAACAAGATACACAATTACAATATAATAATGTAAAGAGTGTTACGAAGCAATTTGGGGAACTTGAGCATTTTAAAGAAAGTTAGTGAAGCACTCACAAAAGCTACATTACAAGAATGAAATACATATTAACAAAAGGCTACTCCTTATATGATATAACTCGATAAATACGCTTTGAACAGTTTTTCGAGAAATTATTACAATGGCTGACAACCGAGGTGTATATGATTCTCTTCTCACCGGATGCGCATGCACGCGTTTCGACCTTTTTTTCTCTCTACTCTAGCGATACGTTAAGCTGAGATGTGTTATATTTAATGCATATGACAATCTCACTATATTCAACATGTGAGAAAGTGAGGATAGAGTGGGAGTGTGTTTACGTTTGTATTCAAAAGAGATGTGCACTTACCCTGACCTCATCAAATCATTACCCATAACACGTAAATGGAATGTGAGTTACAACCTACCTACTTCGTTCGCGCTAACTGCAATTTCTCTTCCGTTCACGAAAGAACCACATAGCGGCAGGAAAAGAAAAAGTAAATATCTCCGCCTACTTACTAATGTAGAACAACGACCAAATTGTTCAATCTCCCTCCTGCCATTATTCATTGCTCTTTGATTTCAGCAACAAGTATGTGACTTACAGTTGCGTTTCTATTATATGACATATACAGCCATATATACATTTCTTCATTGATGAACACATGCAAGCACATAGATAAATCTACACACACACACGAGCGCATACATGCACACACATTCACACACTCACAAACATACGCACGCACGCGTGAACACGCGAAGATATACTACAACGCCCATGTTTCACCACGATATATATTCACAGGTATACGTGCAAGACTCACGTGTGTTGAAAAGTATGTAATAAAGTAATATTGTGATTTATTTCTTCTAAAACACATGCGATAATGCATGCACGCGCGAAAACTCATACACACAAAATCTCTTTCTCACACACACACAAACACATGTAACTTTTGTATCTTTCAATCTGTTACTCACCTCGTCTCTCCCTCTCTATTTCTCTCTCTCTCTCCGTTACACAGCCTTGAATATACGTATGTATGTATGGGTTTGTGTGTTTGCGAGCATATGCACATTCGTGTATAAATATCTTAAATATTAATACATCTATAAGTATGTATATATACACACACACACACACACACACACACACATATTTTATATATATATATATATATATATATATATTATATATGTGTGTGTGTGTATGTATGCATGAATATATGTACCTTATAAATTTCATTTTGTTTATATATATATGTATGGTATAGATATATAATATATTATAAAAGTCCAACCTTGTTGATTCACGTTTATTACAATCTTATAATGATATATTATAGAATAATATATTACATTGAAATAAAAAAATGAAAATAGTAGAATGTTAAAATATTCACGATGAACAAGTACTTTCATGCATGAATTCTGCAAATCTTCGGGTAATGTAGTAGTGTATGACATCATGCTTCACAATTTTTGACGTAGCCAGATGATGATCTGTGCATAAATACAGCTGGGTAAGCTCCAAGTGCTAGTTGCAAACTGTATTCTGACCATCAGTGTGTAGTATCACAATTATAAGCTGATTGTTGGTTGAGATAGATTGGTTTAGGCATCACGCTTGTGGACATGTCAAGAGTCTGTATCTTGACCTGGCCGAAGCAGCAATTGTGGTTATTTTAGAAATGTTGTAAATACCTTTGTCAGAGATTTTTATATTTTATATTTCATTGTCATCATCATATTGTCAGACCTTAATTATTGTTGCAGAATGGTGATGGTGTTGCAAATAGAACTTTTAACCCTAAATAAGATAATTTCCTGCTATCTTCGTCTTGATCACTTTAGTATTGTTGTTGTTGTAGTGGTCATGGTCTTAGCAGTGGAGTAATCCTCGTAAGTATTATTTTATTATTATTGCTTATTTGCTTGGTTCGAATTTATCAATAAAATTCTTTCTCTGATTTTCCTCCGAGTCACTTGGCTGTGTAATTTTGTAGAATGGAAATATTATATATATTTTCCGAACCACATGTTGCTAGGTGGTTACTCAAAGGTATCTGACGATCGGGTCTCTAATCTGTTGCGGTGTACACGTGAGGTCTAATAGTGCGTTTACCGTCTGACCTACATATATTTCTTCACAATTGGGCATTTGATGCCGTAAATTAAATTGCTCTTTGCAGTTAATATTCGCGTTTGGAATATTTTCCCGGTTTTTGTGTTTATATATGGACCGGTATGTATAATTGGCATGTGCCACTCGGCTATCGTGCATTTAGACCGGAAAATATTCACAAACGCGATATGAACTGCAAAAGCGAAATTTAATTTACGAACAAATGCCCAAATTGTGAAGAAATATATGTAGGTCAGACGGGAAACGCACTATTAGAACGTCACGTGTACACGGCAACAGATTAGAGACCAGAGGTCCGTCAGATAATTTGAGTAACAACCTGCAACATGTGGTCGCGAAAAATATATAATTTTCCATTCTACAAATTACACACAATGAACGAGAGGAAATCAGAAAAAAAGATTTTATTATAAATTGAACCCAGCAATAGCAATAATAATAATAATAATACTTAGGGTATTACTTCCACGCTACGACCATGAACACTACAACAACAACAATACTAAAGGGATCAAGACGAAGATAGCAGGAAAATTATCGTATTTAGGGTTAAGTTTATTGCCACCACCATCACACTAGCAACAATATTAAGGTACTGACAATGATGATGAATGACAATTGAAATATAAAAATATAAAATCTCTGACAAAATATTCAAATTTCTAAAAAATAACCCAACAATTGATGCTCGGCCATAAAGTACAGGACTCTTGACATGTCAACAAAGCGTATGCTACAAACAATAGCTCAACCAACCAATCAGCTTAATAATGGAGTGATAATACACATTGATTGGCAGAATACAGTTTGCAAAACCTAGCACTCGGAGCCTACCCAGCGGTATTTATAGCACAGAATCAATCTTGCTACAGTCAAAAATTGTGAAGCATGACTGTCAACACTATAAATACCCGAAGATTGCAGAATTCATGCATGAAAATAGTTCATCAGAATAATATTAAATTCTACCTATTTCATTTATTTATCATTATAAGATATTATCTTATAATATTCATTATAAGATTGTAATAAACGTGAAAATCAACAAGGTTGGAATTCTTGTTATTAAATATTCTTCTATACACAATCACACACACCCATATATATATATATATATATATATATATATATAAATATATATATATATATAACATCCCATATATATAGTGTGTGCGTACTTATATATATATATATGATCAAGTATATGTAATCAGAAACACACAAACACATACATTAATCTGGCATCTGTATTTGCTTATGAGTATGTGCAAATGTGGTACAGCTAGAGTGTTGGCATCATACGGTGCGCGTTTCAGGAGAATCTCTATTCCAAAATGTAAGACACTTCAAATTCTCACAAAACCCTTGGCAATAAAACACAGCAGGTAAATTATAGCATTCTATAAAACTGGCAACGCTAAAATTTATCTCAATACATCTTTTAACTAATATATTTATATGCATTTGAAGTTTGGGTTCAGTACTGTGCATAATTTTATAGATCCTCCGTCGTTCACAAATGAAACGTGATCAAAATTTAATCGTAAATCAATACGGTTTCATTTTACACTTCAATATTTCTGAAATCAATAATATTTTCTTTCTGGAATCCGATATTTCATTTAATTGATTGTACTGATGCCAGGAGTATTTTAAGGGCAATGCTGCAATATATAATGACGCAATGATTACTTATTAAGGTGGTGTTTCAAACTTGGAATTTCTAAAAAGATATTAGATCAAATATTCGAAGAAAAAGTTTCTTTAATATTCCACACACACACACACACACACACACACACACACACACACACACACACACACACACACACACACACACACACACACACACACACACACACACATACATACATACACACACACACACACATACACACAAACGGATATGCGCACGCATTCACACACATACACACACGTACAGAAACGCACTGACACAAAAACAGTCGGTAACATGCATAGATGCATACGTACATAAAAAGACGTATGCATTTATACGCATATATCTGTATGTGCGTGTGCGTGCGCGTATATGTGTGTGTGTGTGTAATGGTATCTATGTGAGCTGGTTTGTATATATATTTACTTCATTAGGAAAGTTTGAATATGTCTCTTGCACTTGCAGCCATCGCAACTTCCATTGAAGATTGTCGTATCCCAAATTCTGTATGCAAATTCCTGTTCATGAGTAAAATCAGGCAATAAAGAAATATGTTACAACCCAAAGGGAGTTCGCAATTGCCCAATAAGCGTTTTGTTGCTTCATATAGAAAAAGCAGTGCTATTTATGGCATACATTGCAGTAAAAATATGCAGTAATTAAATTCCCCTTACCAATATATTCTTTTCTACTCTAGGCACAATGCCTGAAATTTTGGGGGAGAGGGACAGTCGATTAGATCGACCCCAGTACGCAACTGGTACTTAATTTATTGCCCCCGAAAGGAAGATAGGCAACGTTCGCCTCGACCGAATTTGAACTCAAAACATAAAGACAGACGAAATACCTACTTCGTTACTACCCACAAGGGGCTAAACACAGAGGGGGCGAACAAGGACAGACACACGGATTAAGTCGATTATATGAACCCCAGTGCGTTACTAATACTTATTTAATCGACCTCGAAAGGATGAAATGTAAAGTCAACCTCAGTGGATTTTGAACTCAGAACGTAGAGGCAGACGAAAAACCTGTTTTTTTACTACCCACAAGGGGCTAAACACAGAGAGGACAAACAAGGACAGACAAACGGATTAAGTCGATTATATCGACCCCAGTGCATAACTGGTACTTATTTAATCGATCCCGAAAGGATGTTAGGCAACGCTGACCTCGTCGGAATTTGAACTCGGAACGTAAAAACAGACGAATTACCTCTAATCATTTCGCCTAGCGTGCTAATGTTTATGCCAGCTCGCTGCCTTTCTTCACAATATATTTATTTACAATTTGCCCACATGGAGCTAAATATACAGGAAACAAACAAGGATAGACAAAGGTATTAAGTCGATTACATCGTCCCCAGTGCGTAACTGGTACTTATTTAATCGACTCCGAAAGCATGAAAGGCAAAGTCAACTTCGGCGGAATTTGAAAGCAGAACGTAACGGCAGACGAAATACCGCTAAACATTTAACCCGGGGTGTTAACGATTCTGCCAGATCGCCGCCGTCAAACATTCTTTTGTATTCTAGGCACAACGCCCGAAATTTTTGGGGAGGGGGCCAGTCGATTAGATCGATCCCAGTGCGCAACTGGTACTTAATTTATAAACCCTGAAAGGCAAAGTCGACCTCGGCGGAATTTGAACTCGGAACGTAAAGACAGACGAAATATCTGTTTCTTTATTACCCACAAGGGGCTAAAAATAGAGGGAACAAACAAGGACAGACAAATGGATTAAGTCGATTAAATCGACCCCTGTGCTTAACTGGTACTTAATTTATCAACCCCGAAAGGATGAAAGGCAAAGTCGACCTCGGCGTGATTTGAACTCTGAACGTAACGGCAGACGAAATACGGCTACGCATTTCGCCCGGCGTGCTAACGTTTCTGCCAGCTCGCAGCTTTCTTCACAATATATTTACACACAAAAAGCGGCGAGCAGGCAGAAAAAGCAGCGAGCTGGCAGAAACGTTATCGCGCCAGGCAAGATGCTTAGCGGTATTTCGTATGTCTCTACGTTCTGAGTTCAAATCCCGCCGATGTCGACTTTGCCTTTCATCCTTTCGGGGCCGATAAATTATGTACCAGTTACGCACTGAGGTCGATGTAATAGACTTAATACCTTTGTTTGTCCTTGTTTGTCCCCTTGTGGGCAATAAAGAAATAAGAAACGTTAGCACGCCGAGCGGAAAGCTTAGCGGTATTTCGTCTGTCTTAACGTTCTGAGTTCAAATTACGCCGAGGTCGACTTTGCCTTTCATCCTTTCGGGGTCGATAGATTAAATACCAGTTGTGTACTAGGGTCGATCTAATCGACTGTCTCCCTCTCCAAAATTTTCGGGCCTTGTGCCTAGATTAGAAAAGAATGTATTTACACACATGCACCAACCTTGCAATCAACATCACTAAGACACACGTACGTATACACACATACTGGCATTCACACACTCACATACAGTTTAAAATCTGCGAACACCTGGCGAGAACTCAAAAAGGTATGCATTATTTTCCATGAGCGAATACATGGTTCAGTTAGTCGAAATTACTGACTAGATTCACTCATATCTGCCACCTTCGTAATGAGGATTATACATATTGAATAATTTACAGTTAAGAAATTAAATTTCGGACGCAGTATAGCCATGAAAACAGCAGAAAGATTGGGTATCTTGCCCTTATAAGATGGGAAAAGATGTCAGCAGGCAACGACGGGATCGAGCGCATATTCCTCAGATACCGACAGGGTACTCCACTTCTAGGCTTAATGTTGGAGTACAATATATAATTCTAGAGCAGCGAGCTAGAAAGATTGGGTATTGCCCTTATAAATGGGAAAAGATGTCAGCAAGGCAACGACGGGATCGAGCGCATATTCCTCAGATACCGACAGGGTACTCCACTTTAGGCTTAATGTTGGAGTACAATATATAATTCTAGAGCAGCGAGCTGGCTGAAACGTTAGCACGCCGGGCGAAAAGCATAGCCGTATTTCGTCTGCCCTTAGGTTGTGGGTTCAAATTCCCCCGAGGTCGACTTTGCCTTTCATCCTTTCGGGGTCGATGAATTAAGTACCAGTTACGCACTGGGGTCGATATAATCGACTTAATCCGTGTGTCTGTCCTTGTTTGTCCCCTCTGTGTTTAGCCCCTTGTGGGTAGTGAAGAAATAGGTATTGCGTCTGTGTGAGTTTGGATTTATTGATAATTATTATTGGAGTGCGTCTGTATAGTAATTGCAAGTTTCTATTGACTGTTTTTGTGTTATTTCCAGTTATAATTATTGTTCCTGTTATAATTATTTGTGTGATAGTTTTCGTTCGAAAACTATCGTGTGTTTTACCCCTGTAGTGGAAACATTAATTGCTAGAAAGATGCCGAAAAATGTAACTTCGTCTGGCAAAAAGTTGTCAACCGACAGGGAGGCAAAAGTTTACTATATGGCGATATTTTGGATTCTTCTGAAAGTGTATTTCCCCAACAATCAATGTGTACTGTTTCGAAGAGGAATATTGACGCGAAAAGCCTTCAAAAAGAAGAAAATAAACAAAAATGAAGTGTTGCCTTGGCGGCTGGAGGTGGAACGCGCCAGCTGTCGACAAATAAAAATGACCTGATAAAGTACAAAGATATGGTAACAATTGAAGACGGTGTTGGGAAAGTTCAACTCCGAAAGAACTATTAATGCTAGAAAAAAAAAGAAGAAAAACAATTGTTTTTAAATCTTACTGTCTAAAAGGAAAAAAAATTGATCGAATGAGCGAAGAGAAAGTGGATAAGTGCTTGAAACCCATCTGGCTGAATATCACATACCTAGCCAGCGGGAAGAAGTTTAGTACTATCGAAGTAGGACTAAAAATATACAAACTGCTCAAATGCATTCAGTTAAATGTTTAGAAGGACGTTGTTTTAATTCCAATATATATGGGAATGAGGACGTCAAAGATACATATACTAAGGGTCCCACCTCAATTCGATCCTATGTGGTTGCTGGCGGCAGTCCTGGCAAAAAAGGATAATCGGTTCAATGTGATATTGGCTTTGTATATATGTGAGGTGCATTTGTTTACGCAGCAGGGAGGGTTGCTTCTTCAGGGGATAAATCATGCATTTTCTTTGAAATATCAAACAGGGCAAAAAAAGTCAGTTGCAGTGTGTAAGTGGTAAATATAACAAACTGTAGAATAAAAAGATAATTAAATTCACATCGTTGATGAATAAGAAACAACAAAACTATTCCACATAATCCGAAATTTAAAAATTCTGTGATGACAAGGTAATGCAGAATATCGCGAACAAACTTCTGTATACGCGTAATCATGACCTTCAGTTTTCTTATTTACACGTGCAGTTAAAAGAGAAAGTCTCTGACGGAGTGTCTCATGGCTTATTGACGGATCTAAGGCGGCGAGCTGGCAGAAACGTTAGCACACCGGGCGAAATACTTAGTGGTATTTCGCCTGCCGCTACGTTCTGAGTTCAAATTCCGCCGAGGTTGACTTTGCCTTTCATCCTTTCGGGGGCGATTAAATAAGTTCCAGTTACGCACTGGAGTCGATGTAATCGATTTAATCCGTTTGTCTGTCCTTGTTTGTCCTCTCTGTGTTTAGCCCCTTGTGGGTAGCAAAGAAATAGGCTGAAGAAAGATGTATTCGGATTCCTTCCCCAACCGAAAATACAATATGAAAATTAAATTATCAGCCCAATTTATGACTGCATTATGATGTTGGGGAGAAATAACGAATCTGAGGTAAGAAGGTCTACTAACAAATACATACAGTCTTTTTTTTTTATAAACATACAAACAATTCTGATTCTTGTATGAATTTTTTTTAAATGAAATCTATTCAGATGAATATTGTTCAGTTTTTTCAAAGATTTCTTTGTGGTTCTTTTATGCAGAGAAATGGATAAAGGAAAAGCTGAATATATTTTTCTTTGAAGTTGGCCTTTAATATATTATACGAAATTTAGATTTGATACATATATACATATAGCCAATGAATTTTCCCTCCATGTGGTCGCTCGACATTTTACAAATAGTATTCAATATCTATTCAAAACTAACAATTGCATCTTAAGATCAGAACGACACATTTATTAATATAGTTACCATTATACTGAAAAATACAGGGTCGTCATGTCTGGAAAAGTGTACAGCAGAGATTTGAGCACATTTGACCTGAGACTAAACTACACCAAGAACATATGTACTTATATATGCTTATATATGAACAGTCGTAAATTACGCAAACACACATTTCGCGCGCAGACGCACACACATATAATTCTAAATACAATTTACCATAAGCTGGACAATGCAGGAAGATAGATGAGCCATTGGCTTAACGCTTTAATAGAATGTGAATGCCTCAAAGTTTTGGACCTTATTCTTTTATCAGTAGAAGGGAGGAAAGAAGTAGAGGGGGAATGAAAAGCAGAAAATAATCACTTAAACGAACGGGAAAAGGGTTAGAAACTGATTGGCAACGATGTATTATGATGTGGAATTATGAATCAACCAATCAGTCTACGACGTGGTTGAACTATCAATCCAAACCAAGCAGGATTTGCAGAGTGGATTGTAATATTCATCCATTCGATTGCTGGATACAAAACCTTGGTCGTGAAACCTCCGTGCGGGTGATTTTCTGAGTCACTATCTCACTGTTGTACGCCAATCCGTCACAAGGTTACTCATTTACAGCCGAGTGGGCTAGAGCAACATGAAATGAAGTGTTTTGCATAAGAACACAATGCACAGCCGACCTGGGGATCGAATCTACGATCTCAGAATCGGTAGTGCAGCAGCCTAGCCATTTAACCACGCGCATTCATTGTTATGAATAGAGGAAGTGGTGGGTGTATATGGCCTTGCAAACCACACGGTTTCGGGTTTAGTCCGACTATGTTGAAAGCACGTCATACATATACACTCACATATATACATATAACATATATACATACACACACACACACACACACATAATATATATATATATATATATATATATATATATATATATATCTATATATATACTATATATACATGGTGGTGGTTGTCTACTTATTATGCAGAGTTGGACCACCAAGACTACAGATAAGTTCTGATCTTCGTGGATCTTAAAACCTTCTGGCATACACTGCATTTAAAGGTGTGCACAGAGATAGAAACAGAATAGCTGGTGGAAGTTCGTTTTCCCTGGTTTCGCAAATGAGATTTGAACCCAGTAAAAGAAAGGCATGGTCTGTCACAAACTTTGCACACAAAAAGGTCATTGTCATTGTCGATCGTAACATTCTTTCTTAGATCTCTGTATGTATGCTTGTGTGTGTTCATGTTTGTCAACTCCGTTTGGTTTGAATGTTTTTTTCCTTAAAGTAGAGCTTCGGTAAAAGAGACCGACAGAATAAGCACTAGGGTTCATTTGTTCGACTAACACTTCATTTACAGACCCACCCCAGCACGGTCGCAGTTCAATGCCTAAAGCGAGTAAAATAATAAAGAGATATATGTATGAGAGAAAGATAGAGTAAGAGAAAAAGAGAGACAAGGAGTCCTGATAGCCTGTACAATATATATATATATATATATATATATATATATATATATTATATACGCGAGCACGTCTGTGTTCATGGATATGTATATATAATTTTTATTTAAAATTTGACGTACAGAATATAGAAATACAATATATCAATGTAATATAATCTGTGTTGCGAAGATTGAGGATGCTTGAAGGAGAACTTATTAAAGATGCGATGGGACCGATTGTAATATGATTCCCATTATGTACTGTAGACACACTCTATCAGGGGAATTTTTAGCCTCTAGAAGATAGACATTACGCCATTAAGTTTGTTTATATGTTAAATGTTAAATCTGAGCGAATTACCTAACATTATGATTTTATTTTTTTACGTAGATTCTACTCGTCTTCATTGTTTCTTTTCCTCTGTCGCTCAGATACAGATATTTACGTACACTAACATATGTGTGCCTCTATATGTGACGTTGACAAGCAAGCTGTATTTAAAACATGTCTCTAAATAAATACATACGCACAAAAAATCACACAGACTTATGTATGTGTCTGTCTAACAGAGGTATGTACTTATTCGTACATACATAGCGTGACATTATATCCAATCTCATTTTTTAATGAAGATGCCATTAGTATAATATAATATTAAAAATGTGAATAGATAAAAAAAAAATCAATAAGAAACTTTTGTATCGAATCTACTCCGTCTAAGCAAAGACAATAGTTTCCAAATCACTCGAGAACCTTTTCAGAATGTCGCATTTCACCAGATCTAAAGGGAATATTTTTTTTCATTTTTCACTTTTATAACAAATAGTCATTCATATTGGAGTATATTTGCTGAAAGTTAACTGGTACTTGATTTGAGCGACCGCGATGGGATGGAAAGTAGTTTTGGTATGATTTCTTTAACGTCAAAATCGTGTCCCTTCTATTTAGTACAATGCATGAAACTATCCGCGAGATGTTTAATCTTGTGGGTAGTACATATCCAAAATTAACCACGTTCAACGCACAAAGGCCCATGTATGTAAGAAAGAATACAAATTTCTCTCTTATGCGTGGAACAGTACAAGGCCTCTGTTCATGAGCTTCTTAGAAATATCTTATTTCCACAGACACATATTGTCTAATTCGAATGACGAAATTGATATCACTCTATATCCTACTATAGTACCTGTCTACTATCTACCTGTACGTGTATATCTCTGTTCGGCATTTTGTAACGTAATCTAACAATAGGTCACACCTCTGCTAGTGATTTTCTCCAGGAACTCTGAGAGTATTGCCAATGTGGCTTTCTATCACCTTTTCAGATAATACTTCGGGAATTTCTCAATACTCTTTCAGAGACAGTTGTTCAATTATTTTTACAACCCTCGCAAGGGGACCGGATTTTGCAAAATATTTTGCTATAACCGCTACCTATACTTATTTCTTTACTACCCACAAGAGGCTAAACTCACAGAGGACAAACAAGGACAGACAAACGGATTAAGTCGATTGTATCGACGCCAGTGCGTAACTGGTACTTATTTAATCGACCCCGAAAGGATGAAAGGCAAAGTCGACCTCGGCGGAATTTGAACCCAGAACGTGACGGCAGACGAAATACCTATTTCTTTATAACCCACAAGGGGCTAAACACACAGGAGACAAACAAGGACAGACACACGGATTAAGTCGATTATACTGACCCGGTGCGTAACTGGTAATTAATTTATCGACCCCAAAAGGATGAAAGGCAAAGTTGACCTCGGCGGAATTTTAACTCAGAACGTAACGGAAGACGAAATACCACTAAAGATTTCGCCCGGCGTGCTAACGATTCTGCCAGTTCGCCGCCTTATAACCGCTACCTATACTGTTGCTGTTATTGTCGGTGCTTCCAGAAATCTACAAAGTATGTGGCACTAGTAACAGTAATGACCATAGTAGTTTTATTTGAGGTGGGAAAATTTAGTTTAGAGCTGTGATGCTGGTGATGTAGATGCTGCTTGTCGACAGAATAGCATGTAGAAAGATTTGACTAGTCGTCGTAGTCACAGAGATGGAGACATCAGTGATAATGGTGTTATTTTTGTTATTTTCCTTCTCCATTTCTCCATCGTTGTCGCTGTTACTATTTTGGCTTTTGTCACTTTCACTCTCCCTTGAGAAAAAGTTCAGCCGGAAAAGCTTTTTGATAAAGAATAACAAAATACTTGTCATTGATGGTCTTATAATTATCTTTTTCATTATTGTTGTTGACGGTGGTAGTAGTGCTGTTGCTGCTGCTATTGGTGGTGGTGACAAAATCGTATGTTCCCCATGACTTAAAAATGTTTCCGAGATAAGCAACAATAGCCTTAGAGCGATTGCTACCACATTTGTCACGGCTACCTCTCACTGCTCCCCTCTTTATAAACGTCAATACTATTGACATTTTTATAAGAGATGTTTTTTCTGATAACAGCTGTTGATAGGGGAATTACTTGTGTTTCCTTAATTAAAGAAGACACTTGGAGTTTTTAGATGCCCTGTTTCCCAGATAATAATTTTAAGTAAAGTTAATAGAATTTTAAAATTCTAAAGGAAAAGTTTGGAAATAAAATACGAAGCATAAGGTTGCCATAACTAAGTTACCATAAAAATTAACAAGAAAAATAATAATAGTTTCTCGTTTAGATACATGACCAGTAGTTTTCAGGAAGCGGGTTATTCTATTAAATCGTCACCAGTACTTGAATGGTACTTGTTTTTTGTTTTTTTTGTTGAATGAGAAAGGATAGAAGAGGAAATTAGCCTTTATAGGATTTGAACTCAGAATGAGAAGGGCTGGAACTAAAAGCACAAATACTTTGTCATGCTCTGACAATTTACAGTTCGATACATTAAATTTCTTTCTCTCATCATCTGCAATAATGATTACTGACTTTATTTATAATTGCCTGGAAAGATAAAAAGTTAAAATCGATCTCGGTAAGATTTGAGCTCAGAATATAAGACCCCGAAAAAAAGAAAAAAAGCAACGCAAACCATTTCGTCTGACACTCCGAACAGTCTGAGATTCACCAGCTTTATTACGTTTAACTTTCTCTTCATTTCTTTCTATGAGTTTTCTAAATGGTTGCATCAATTTCAAACGAACTGATACTAAAAATTATGCAAATCTATTGTGTAAAATAAACTTGCGTGGTGTAATGGGAAGATTCGAACCTCGCAGATGTCTTTTTGAATTATTTGAAATTCTTCTACGCTTCTATGTGAATTTTGTTGAAAGGAAAATTATATTTGCACTAACAATCTGAAGTGTGAAATTAATATTCTCAAAGAAAAGAAAATTAAAGCAGACTTATTGAAGGAAGAAGAGTTAACGACCCTTATAGTAATATTCCGTTCGAGAATATTATTATAAATTGAGTACGAGAGCAAAAGAAAAGAAGCACTTATTAAAGATCAATTTTCATATCCCGTGTAGTCAGCCATTTTTTGCCTCATTTGAAAACTGATTAGAAAATGTGACAAGAAGCGCATTAGACTGTACAATGCCTTCTTTCCGTTTTCATTTAATGATTTGACACCAGCTTCTATACAAATATTATTGAATACTTTTTTTATCGGAATGATAAAATACATTATGCTTCTAAGGCCTTTTGTATTTGTTGTGGATTTTCATGACACAACATTCTAATGACAAAAATTGAAAGACAAGACTTCCTTCACTTCATCCTGTATTTGGTGAAGTTAACGGACTAGATTTTGCTAATTAAAAAAATACACACACATGTTCTGTGAAAAATGGTCATGTCCACATCCTGTAGTTCAATTTAATCCTTTAAAGAGCCACTACATTAGAGTTACAATGAAATGAAGTTGTTATTTCATTGTGAATTCAAATATAACGAAATTATTACAAAAAGAAAAAGGAAATTAGATTTTTTAACAATGATGGAAGACACAATAAAAGACTGTAAACAAAAAGCGACTTAAAGCAAAGAATTTATTCATGATGTCGAATAAAATATATTTGAATATATATTTTGGATAGATATTTTTAAATACATAGATTTTTGCTACACTTACAAAACGACATCTACATGGTTACTTGAATGCTATAAATAACGGCTTAATCTTCCTCAGTAGGCTGTACAGCGACAATAAATCTGACTGGTAGACAGTTATGATCGTAGATACCATGTGTCTGATAAACAAAAATGATATAGTCGCAGTACCATTCTTCTACACATAGACTTGATATATAAGATTTGGACTGAGGCTTCAAGAGAAAAAAAAAGTATTTACTGTGAAGCTGTGTCATGACTTTACGTGTTCGCTTAATATGCACAACAGTATTCATATTCATCTCACCCACTTTACATTCTAAGACAAAAGAGCACGGGTTAATATATTTTAGCTCTGCCAATAAGCTGGGTTGGTTAAGTCTGGAATCTTTTGATAAGTCCGATTTAACGGGGATAATATGGGGACACATAACAGCAACGGTATAAAGACTTCCTGTGCCTTTAGAGGAGACTAACCTTTTGCAAGAATTTCGATGAGATTAGCACTCCACGTTATAGCAGTCAAAGCTCATACTCGGTAAAAGATATCCGAATCATATACTTCTTGGAAAGACTTGAAAGGTTGCGAGTACTCTAAATTCCTCAGTTTTTCATTTGCATAATAACTACAATATTTTATAGTTTCTTCTGTGTGTAGTTTTATACATGTGAAGTTTTAGTGTGTTCAGTGTAATTTATTGTATGTTTTTGAATTCTTATTTTCTTCTTTTCAATTTTTCTTCCCTTCGTTCAATCAATCTAGCAGTAATGGTTATGAATTCTTAGCGACTTTCAATATAAAGGGCTGACAATTTCAAAACTTCTTGAAATTAACTTTTGAAGTAAATTCATATACATTGGGAGAAGAAGACTGATAATTGTTAGCAGGCAAGGGAAAACTATGGACATGATTTGATGTATAATAACGCATCCTCAAACTGTAATCTACTCCACCCTCCAAATGTGTGCTAAATTATTCGCTATATTTTATGTATATTATAGCAATATTTCATAAAAATATAAAAGAGTAGTGATTTGGTGTTTACATATGTTCTCAATTCAACTGCCACCAGCGAGATTAATATAAGAAACAATAATCTAATGCAGTTTCATCAATCGACCGTGTGCTATTTACAACCAAATTTCAACTTCTGTTTTCGAAAGCTATCAATAATTTAAAATGAAAATAGTAATATGTTTTCGTTATTTTTACTACATTTAATTCTAAATATGTGGTTATGCGGCAATTACTTATTATAAATATACTGACATCACTGTGAAGTCCTTATTATTGTATTGTGTTAATATTCACTTTGGTTATCTCTTCCATTAAAATGCAACTTCAATATATACCAATGAATCGTTCCCTATCAGGTATATAATTACGTACGTTCAATCTTTTTAAGCAAGTGTAGACAACTATTGTGTTGCTTTTCTGTGTTCAGAATTCAAATGATAAACCTTGTAATAATCTATCCAACATGCACTTATTCAGTATAAACTTCGAATGTTTTCATAAAAGAATAAAATATATACTTTGATTATATCAGAGAAAATTAACAATGCATAAATAATAATATATTTGAAATTTATTTACTGACAACATATAGAATCCAAATTATTTCCTTTCAAAGCCTGTAGATATAGCTGACATGTAATATACGCTTATCTAAACTTTATTCTACACCTCGTATTATAACCAATTCTATCCTCCTACTCACAAGCGTGTTTGTTCAGTTCTCCCAACACCTACAATTAATCAGGAACTCTAGTATGCTGTTCTAATGCAAACGAAAAATATTCTGTTTATTTTCTACCACATCTACCAATCTAAGTTTTAAAATCTTTTTGAAATGAAATACGTAGGAGAATAATAGAATTGGTCTAACATCGAGTAATGCCATTCGATATTATATTCTAAATTCAAATACAAACGAAGCTGACATGACCTGTTATTCTGTGGCATTAATTGACTCAGGACTACCAGAATGGTTTATCTTAGGGTCCATACTATATAAGTCCATGCTATGTAAGGGAAGTGAGGGCGCGTGGCTTAGTGGTTAGGGCATTCGGCTCATGATCGTAAGGTTGTGAGTTCGATTCCCGGCGACGCGTTGTGTCCTTGAGCAAGACACTTTATTTCACGTTGCTCCAGTCCACTCAGCTGGCAAAAATGAGTTGTACTTGTATTTCAAAGGGTCAGCCTTGTCACTCTCTGTGTCACGCTGATTATCCCCGAGAACTACGTTAAGGGTACACGTGTCTGTGGAATGCTCAGCCATTTGCACGTTAATTTCACGAGCAAGCTGTTCCGTTGATCGTATCAGCTGGGACCCTCGTCGTCGTAACCGGCGGAGTCTTTTAACTGTAAGTGAAAATCTCAGAGTTTTATGGGTTCGCTATCACTTGCGCCCAATGCACCCAAATTTCCCCATAGGTCACCAAATAAGATATTAATTAGGCTAGGTGCTAAATTTCGGTGATCGAATGTGAACCAGTGTTTTCGATGAGACATGGCCATAAAATTAAAACAATAACAATATATACACAGTATTGCATTGACTCTCTTTAATGTTTTACGCAAACTTTCAACGCAAAGCCTCGGTAGGATTGCACTCCTTCGAAAATACACTATACATAACATATTTAATGAATAATTAATCGACGCTAATATGAAATATACAACACGTACATTCTATTAATTTATGAAGAAAAATAGGGACTATAGCCAGCTTCTATGAAAAAACACTTCGTACGAAAAACACTTCGAAAAACCACTTCAGCTCTTAATATTCCTTAAAGATGGAATATCAATAAGACATTGTGCCTAGAAAGTACGTTTCGCAATTATCTGGTTTCAGTTTAAGCCGCACAGCGTTCAACCATGGGCTAGTATCTTCTACTATAGCTCCAGAGCAACAAATGTCTTGCGAGTGAATATGGGAGACGGTAACTTTGTAGCAGCTTGTCGTGTATACATACATACATACATACATGCATACACACACACACACACACACACACACACACACACACACACACACACAAACACACACATATATGTATGCATTATGTATGTATGTATGTATGTATGTATCTTTGTGCTTGTGTTTGTTCACACCCCCACCATCGCCTGACAAGCGGCGTTGATTTGTTTACCTAGTGGTTTGGCAAATGGGGAGACGGCTCGAATAAGTACCAAACAGGTGCTGGAGTCGATTGTTCTATTGAACCATTCAAAGTAGAGCCCAGTGTGGCCGCACCCAATCTTCCCCGAATCCTTTTCTTTATTCTTATTCTTTTCAGCTCTAGACATTTGCCCACTCCCATATCTTATTGCTTCATACATATGTTTTTTTTCTTTTTTTTTGTTCTCTCAGTACTTTCCACTTATTTTCGACCAAATATCTTGCTAGTTAACTTGGTATCACTTAACGACGTTATAACCATTACATAATTAAGGTATATCCGGTTTGATGAGTAGATAGTGGAACAAACCTAGCTACTCATCAAGTGGTTATGGTAGCTAGGAAACATGTAGCCTGGATTTCACCTGGCCCTTTATCCTCAATTTGGATTCTTATCGCATACGTAGCAAACCTAGCTGTTACCTTCGATATGGGAAATACATACATACATACATACATACATACATATATATATATGTGTATATATATATATATATATATATATATATATATATATATATATATATATATATATATATATATATATACATATACATATATATACACTCTCTCTCTTTCTCTCTCACCACATCCAATCACAAGGCTTTGGTCGGCCTGAGGCTATAATAATAGAAGACACATGCCCAAGATGCCACATGTGGTTGGTAAGAAGCAAGCAACTTACCTCACAGCCATATATACATGTATATATATGTGTATATATATGTATGTATATATGTATATATATTAGAAGGTTTGGAAGTGATGTACAGGTATTATATATTTAAAAAAATTAGGTACTCAGAAATCTGGATGGTTTTA
>NC_042997.1:147836126-147883626 GCF_006345805.1 Octopus sinensis
TCGTCTGATCTTTTTTTTTCTTTTGCCATGATCGTCTGTTTTAACTACTCTGTTACTGCATCAAACCCGTTCTTTTGTATTTAATATGTCTTCTCTAATTTTTCCTGCCAATATATACCATGATCTCTAGTAGTAGTAAACACACCTGCCACCATTTTTTCTTTTCATATACAGTCTGTTTACGTTTGCAGTTAACAATTATTATTATTATTATTATTATTATTATTATTATTATTATTATTATTATTATTATTATTATCATTATCATCATTATCATCATCATCATTTTCATCATCATCATTATTATTATTATTCAATTGACTGAGGATTGGTTTCATTCCTGGTAGAATGAATGTGGGTATAGGGATTCTAAGTGTAACCTTAAATATCCACATTATTTCAATAATCCTTCATCTGCACAAAACCATTCTGTTGATTTTTCTTCTTCCTAAGAGGCAAAATTTCTTTCAAACCTCTACAGGACATTCCATTCAAAACTCCTTCAAGCGTTTGCCTATATCATTATATACGGTCCCTAATGCACCAATTATTACAGGCAGAACCTTTAAAGGATTTCATATTCCAAATTCTCACAATCTCAAATTTCAATGGATTGTTCTTTCATTTTTTAAAAACTCTTTCGTTTCCTTTCTTCACAAAACTGGAATCAAACGGACATCATGCATCAATCAATAAGCAAATTCACTTTTCCTTGTCTATTATTGTTATATCTGGCTTATCAGTTGTATCATATTATTCGTTTGAATGGGAAAATCCTATAAAATCATGCATTTTCCTGCCCAAGCAATGTCTTTATAAAGCTTCCAGTGCAAAACATTCACAATTTGGTCATGTCACCACTTCTTAATTTCTCCCGAAACCAACTTATATATATATATATATATATATATATATATATTCAAAACAAACTCTCCCGTTCAATTTTACATCTATCTATCTATCTATCTATCTATCTATCTATCTATCTATCTATCTATCTATCTATCTATCTATCTATCTATCTATCTATCTATCTATCTATCTATCTATCTATCTATCTATCTATGTGTCCTGGATGTCGACGGCAGCAATGGGTGCGCTTTTCGACTCGTATCAGTTTACGCACCGCCCTTAACAGGTCGGGCGGATTTCTTTCAACGTCTAGAAGTTTTCTTGGGAACGTCTCGTCCTTTACTCTTAGTGGGGGATTGGAATGCTACCTTGGACACGCATGTAGACTACGTGGGTAGAGATAGGAATAGACGGGGATGCAAATGCCTCAGAGACCTGCTCAGACGCTTTCAACTGTCTGACATGTTCCGACTAGACCACCCGAATGCGCCAACGTGGACATGGAGCAACCGCATCGGGTCGTCGAGATCGTATCTAGATAGGATACTGTGTAGGACAGTAGATAGAGATAGCATAGGATGTCCACAATTCCACATAGTCAGCTACACGGATCACAAACTTGTGACATGTACGCTAGACTTAGGTAAGACACTTAGGCAGGGTCCCGGATACTGGAAACTAAACGCGTCTTTCCCATCGAGACAAGTTTTCAGAGACCGGATTAGCACACTAGTAAAGAGGGCTTTGACGGGAGCCATCATCAACAACAAATGGTGGTTTGCCCTCAAGAGAGCAGTAAAAGCAGAAGCGATTAGGTACAGCAAAGCACTAGCCATAGATAGAAATAGAGTAGAGGGTGAGCTAGTTAAGAAGCTAGAAGAGGCAATTAGAAGCGGCATCGCATCCGACGTTTTGGCGGCGAGGTTGGCCCTCGACCAACACTTCAACGCCAAACACGAAGGATGTGCTGTCAGAGCTAGGATGCGTGCTCTAAGGAACGAAGGTGTTGGAGCCGCGAGAGAGGCCCGGGTGGCAGAGGCGCAACAGGGCAACAAAGCCACCATTCGGTCACTGGTAGATGAACAGGGGCGCGAATTGCTCGAGCCAAGTAAAATGTGTGAGGCCTTTCAGCAGCATTTTGCCCGACTGTTCGGAACGAGTGGAGGGCAAGAACGTAGGGTGGACTTCAGTGCCTACCTACATAGCCTACCACGACTCTCGACAAGAAAGGCAGGGTGCTGCGAAGGTGCCATCACGGCGGCAGAAGTGCGGGAAGCGATGGCAGAATGTTCGGGGGACAAATCACCGGGTTTGGATGGTCTACCCTACGAGCTTTACAATTGTATGCCAGACTTGTTTGGAGATCTCTTTGCGGCGGTGTACTGCAACTGGCAGCAAAACGGGAGCATTCCTGGTTTTGTGAGCCGAGGAGCCGTAACACTGCTGAAGAAAGATCTAAACAAGGGAAATGTAATAGATAACTTTAGGCCCATCACTCTGCTTAATGCAGACTTGAAAATTTTGGCCAAGGTGCTAGCCAAGAGGTTGGCGCTTGTCATCGAGAAACTGGTCGACAAGGCGCAAACATGCGCCGTGCCAGGCCGGACCATCCATGACAACCTCCATCTGATGCGCTACATCATAGACAGGGTAGTTAACGAACCTGGCATGGGTGGGGCCCTGATCAACTTGGATCAATCGAAAGCCTTTGATAGGGTGGACCATCGATACTTGGAGGCAGTCCTGAGAGCGGCTGGTTTCGGGCCCGTCTTCCGCGGCTGGATAGCTGCCTTGTACAGAGGCATCCGTTCGGTAATTCGCGTAAATGGACATCTATCGAGACCTTTCGACATTGCACGTTCGGTCCGTCAGGGATGCCCCCTCTCGGCGCTTCTATACGTATTGACTCTTGAGCCACTACTGCGGAAGCTGGCGACTCTAAGGGGCATCCCGCGAGAATTGGGATGCGGGACGAGCGTGTCTGCATACGCGGACGACGTCACCGTCATAGTGTCTAGCCACGAGCACATCGAGCTGGTCGGTGAGACACTGAAAAACTACGAAGCGGTGACAGGAGCGAAAATCAACCGGGAAAAGTCAGTGGGCTTGCGACTAGGCACCTGGAGAAGCAAGCCCATGCCGTCCACCAGCGCCTCCGTCGTGGGACGCTGGACCGACGGCCCGGTTGAGTTGCTCGGGGTCTGGTTTGGTCCGGACCTCCAAGTGGAGAAGAACTGGAACGAGATAACGAGTAGGGTGGTCACTCTCGCCCGGCAATGGGCCGAGAGGAAACTGTCCCTAAAAGGTCGAGCGGAGGTGGCGAACACGTACATCGCGTCCGTCATCTACTACCGCCTGACCGTCGTACCTTGTCCCGACCCTACCATCACCAAACTACAACGCATCCTCTTTCGCTTCTTGTGGAAAGGATGCGTCCCGATGGTCAGGCGATCCATTTGCTGTCAACACCCGTTAAAAGGAGGGCTGGGCATGCCGTGGTTGATGATGCGCAGACACGCGCTGAGACTGCGACATCTCTGGCTCTATGTAGACGACGGTGAACAGGTGTGGTCGCCGTTTGTGAGGCACGCTTTCCCGCAGCTCGTCTCCATGACCGAACTGCAGTCGTGGATCAAAAAGAAGCCGAGGAAGGGCGAATGGCACCGCGAGTGTCGCGTTGCTCTCAAGCAACTCTGCCGTCCTGGGTCGACCTTAAGTGACTTCAACACAACCAAAGCATTCTATAGGGGTTTAGTGGAGGGGAGGTACGACGACGAGCTCGGGGCGAACCTGGACGTCGACGAGGAGTACCTGACCCGCCTGTTCGGGACGACTTTCGGGCCAGGGCCCATGGACAACTTCCAGAGATCCCTGGCCTGGCAGTGCTACCGAGAAGCGCTACCCGTTCGGGATAAGCTCTACAGACACGGCTCGAGAAACACGGGGCCGACCTGCCCGAGATGCGGTCAGAGCGACGAAACCGTTCTGCACGCACTCGTTCAGTGTCCAACAATTTCCGACCTGTGGGCTTATGTCGAACAACTGCTGTCACGTGTGGGACGAGTCGGTTTATCAGCTGAGTCTATCGTCAATATTGTCACGCCTCCTTCCTTCAAACGGGAAGGAAGAGCTATTTTCATCATCCTTGTGGCTATGGCGAAGGAATGTATCTGGTGGACGCGTCTGAAAGGATTGGAGACAAACACTTTCCTCTCTGGTCAATCTCTCATCAACTTCTTCAAGTACCACTTGAAAAGGAAAGTGAGAGTAGAGAGGCAAGTTTTGTCTAGCGAATGTTTTAAAAAAAGATGGGTGAATGTAGCAAGAATGGCACGTATGAATGACGAAGCCACCTTGAGCATAGTCCTATGAACCCAGAAATCGAAAACAGAGAGTTGCTTATTTGCAAAAAAAAAAAAAAAAAGAAATATAAAATGTGACTTCATTGACCGAGGTTACCGTGGTCTTTTCCGTAGGCTTTTCTTTCCACGGGTAAACCTCACCTGTCCTCCCCTTTACACTTCATATTGACATTTCTGTGATAACGATCCCTATTGATCAATTTTTTTTTTTTTCCCTCTCCCCCCCCCTTTTTTTTTTAACCCCCCTTTTTTTGTCCTCTTTCTCTCCTTTTACGATCCCTTTTGATCGAAACTCCCCCTTCCTTTTTTTTTTTTTTTTCTTTAAACCTTCAAAAGAAAAGCTCTACCTTGTAATTTGTTCTATCTGTGTGCAGCCCTGTGTGGCTAATAAAGAAACATATCTATCTATCTATCTATCTATCTATCTATCTATCTATCTATCTATCTATCTATCTATCTATCTATATATCTATCTATCTACCTATCTACCTATCTATCTATCTATCTATCTATCTATCTATCTAACTATCCATCCATCCATCCATCCATCCATCCATCTATATATCTATCTATCTATCTATCTATCTATCTATCTATCTATCTATCTAACTATCTATCTATCTATCTATCTATCTATCTATCTATCTATCTATCTATCTATCTATCTATCTATCTATCTATATATATATATATATATATATATATATATATATATATATATATATATATATATATTTATATAGGTGGAGAATTCATAAAAAAAACAGGTGGTGTAGACAACAAACAGATGCATTAGTATAACGCTCGTGAAGAGAAAAGTTAAAGTTTCGAGCCTATGCTCTTCCACAGAAAGGAACACAGGAAGAAAACAAGGGGAGAAAATAAAGAATGTGCAGTGGCTGGCGATCTATCATGGCGAATGGCGGACAGAAGGGTCACACAGGAGAGCTATGGAGAAAGGGAGATAATAAAGTAGTGGTGATCGCTTTATAACCGATGTTGGTGTGTTTACGTCCCTGTAAAATAGCGTTTCTGCAAAAGAGCCCAATAGGATAAGTACTAGGCTTACAAAGAATAAATCCTGGGGTCAATTTCGTAGGCTAAATTTGGTGCCCCAACATGGCCGCTATCAAATGACTGAAATAAATAAAAGGATAAAGGAATATGTACACAAACAGAGAAACAGACGCACATAATGCACACATACATATTGATATATATATATATATACGTACACACACACACACACACACACATATCTCTTTTACTCTTTTACTCATTTACTCTTTTACTTGTTTTAGTCATTTGACTGCGGCCATGCTGGAGCACCGCCTTTAATCGAGCAACTCGACCCCGGGACTTATTCTATTGTAAGCCCAGTACTTATTCTATCGGTCTCTTTTGCCGAACCGCTAAGTAACGGGGACATAAACACACCAGCATCGGTTGTCAAGCAATGCTAGGGGGACAAACACACTCACACAAACACACACACGCATATATATATATACATATATACGACGGGCTTCTTTCAGTTTCCGTCTACCAAATCCACTCACAAGGCTTTGGTCGGCCCGAGGCTATAGTAGAAGACACTTGCGCAAGGTGCCACGCAGTGGGACTGAACCCGGAACAATGTGGTTGGTAAGCAAGCTACTTACCACACAGCCACTCCTTCGCCTATATCTAATCGTAAATGCACGTATGCTATTGACAATAATGAAAGTAAAATTATTTGAGAATCTAGAAATGTTTAGATTTATTTGATCAAAAATCATTCCCATGCTCTCTATCCATGATTTCTATAGCGAAATGAGTGATCCAGTGTGAGGACTCGTGTAGCATTTATCTTATTTTGATAACCTTTAAAGGATATTGCAAGTTTTCTTTTGTAACAAAACTTTAAAAATATAAATATATATTTCCCATGTATACATTTTACTTTATGTTCAGGAAAATTGACTATATAATACGCAGTAATTTCAATACCTTACTTGTAACTGATGAGAATAAAATCATGATTAATCCTAATCAGATTAAATTCGATGAGCATGATGAAAAGAATTATGATCGTGATAACAAAACGCAAAGCCATAACTGGTCCCTAAGCTTCAATTCTTAATTGTATTGCTTTCGCTGCAGTTCCGTCAAATTTACTAAAGGAAAAATAAACAAAAAAGTAACGCCTAACCGTCTCACTCACTCACTCACTCACTCACTCACTCACTCACTCACTTACACACTCACTCACTCTACCACTCGCTGAATTACTCACTCACTCACTCATACACAGGTAGCACAACACAGCACACACAAAACCTTTTCCGAAATAGCAGAAGAGTATGCCTTCATTTCTATTTTCACACCATTTTCGTCCAAGATCTTGACCCATCTGCTTATCCTTTAAATTAATGACACTAAACTATATAAATTTACTAAAATTACTTTCTGAATTCATATCCCGTTAAATCGGGTGTTCTCAATCATTTTTTTTTCTTTCTCTTATGGACACCTTTGCCCACTGTTTTATTTTGGTGGACCCCATAGCCTCTCCATGTTTAAAAACTAGTTTTAAAGACACTTCTTTCAAATTTTCTATTTTGTTTTTCACACATTCACTTGTGTAGGTTGAACTATGTACAACATCAGAGAAAGAAACCTACGTGTTTGTTCCAATAAATGCGTTTGAATCAAAAGTTTTTCATTGACCCCTTATATGCAACTATGAACTCAATTTACGACTTACTTGCGCGGACCCCACCCAAAAGTTTTATATGGTCAGCCAGTGGCCATATGAACCCCGGTTAAGAGCCACTGTCTAAAATGAACTTTGCATTTCATACCTCTGACGTCGAAAACCAAGTATCACTCGGGTATTCCAGTCAATTTAATCGATTATCCTAATTCAATAACTTTGTTAATGTGTCAATATCATTAAATGTACCATTGTCTAATCATTTTAGAAACGCAGAATAGGGCAGGAGGTATTGGCTATTCTTCAAGCACATTTTCTAATTTATTCTGAGATTATGATGACACTAGGACTGTGTCTTACAGTAATGACCTGCGTATATCTCACCAGAAATAAGACAGTATTTGATGGTACTATGATTGATGGGAAAAAAGGGAAGTTATGATACAGTAATTAGAATTTCTTGGCGAATGTGCAGCGTATGTTGATATTATCCAACGACATTTGCTAAAGGTATTTTCATTGTTATTTCAAGATTTGCAACGTCTCTTAGAAATGATTCTAGGATTCCGTAATAATTCTGTATGAAAACGTTTTGGAAAACATAGTAAGCACGATTCCCTTTCCTTTCACTTTCCTATCAAATGTGCAAAACACTAATATCTATGTGTGCGTGAGTGTATGTACATACGCATATAAATACACACAAATTCGCATACAGACACATATTCACAAACACGCACACACTTACATGCACACTAGCACAGAGACAGATACACACACACTGACATACAGAGACAGACACACGCTTACACAGACTCGCACAAACATACTAACACAGGCACACACTCACCCACGTAGATATGTGTTTGTATGTGTGCATTACTACACAAACTATATCAAACCAAGGAATGAAGAATTAATGAAAATCACGATGTCCTCTGCTACTGCATGTTCAGTGACATGTAAATGACAATATGGAAAATGTATGTGCGCTTTTTTCTTTATATTCTATCAAGAAAAGAGAAGAACTCGTTAAATACATTAAAGTTGATATGGAACGAGCGAAAGAAACAGATAGTGCACTCACCTCCTTTTAAGAGAACGACAAAGAAAATCATGATCTTTATGAGGGCTAACGTTATCCATATCAAATGACCTGTGAAAGTAAAGCAAGTGCTTTCAATTGAGTCCAACGTTAGGCTAACATGATTGGCTGACATCTTCTCTGTAAAGATGCTAGCTATTAGTGACACAACATGTATCACCTTGCTTGTGTCTTACTGACTGCTTCTTGAAGCGTGCACTTATTTTACCACTTTGTTGTATTTGCAAGACATAGGAAATGTAATATAATTTTAAGTACAAAAAATAGCACTCTAGTGAACCGCCATTGTTGGAGGAAGAATCTTCTGGGAAAGTTTCTGAATACTTATGCAGAGAAACCAACATATTTTAATCCTACCTGCTTTTACATCAGCACTGCTCCAACACCCTGCCAATAACAATAACATCAACAACAACAATAGTAATGAAAAATATCTTAAAGATGATGATCATTGTGAAAATATGAATATCTCTTAATCTTTGTTAATGGTATCATGCGTTAGAAAAACATAGTACTTTTTGAAAATAGCTAAGATTCTAATCCGAAATGAAAAAAAAAATGCTTAATATAAAAAAAATAGTAATAAAATGTAAAACAAAATCAAAACAAAAAGAAACAGACTATTCATTGAAGATTTTGCTAAAAGATCTAAAAGAAATGAAAAACAAATAATAGTAGAAATAAGTGAAGAAATAAGCGAAATAAATAAATAGATTCTTTAAATCTGAAAGATAAAAGAAATATTCGACCAGAAGTATAGATTTACCGTTTTGTTCTATCTATATTTCGCTCTCATTCTTTTCTTTCTCTCCTTCTAAACGTATTCCTGTATGTGTATATGTAGTCTTTTTAAAATTTCCTAACAAGCAAAAAAATCTTTTCCACGTAGAAATGTATAAACTCATGACTTCAATGTTATATTAAAGCTATCGCTGCTTTCAATAAGATTGCTGTTAACGGTAAGATATCATTAGATCAAAATAAGTATTTTTTTTCAAAAAAGTTGATTCACAAAAGAAAAAAAAATTAAAATATTCCACAGAGAACTAAAAACAAATAAATAAATATATGTATAAGATTTTCTTTAGAAACATCCCAGTAACTGTCCGTACAAATATAATACCTTATGTATATATATACATGCATACGAACACACAGATACACACGCATATCTATGTATGCATAAATGTATAGGGTTGAGTAAAATTTAGCAGTGATGAAAAATAAATATGTTTACTTAATTTTAGTTATACAAAAAGGGACAAATGTAACATGCAAATGTCATATTCTGTGATAGTTAAATTTACAAGTATGGTTCAATGTTCAGTTAAACCACTTCGTTCAACTGAGTAATTTTTATCAACGAACATCAACATTATAATAATCTCTGTAATGAACAATTGGGAGTCTACTGTTATAAAACTTGCTCTCGAAAACATTATTTGATGATTGTAGCCTAGTAATCAATTAAGGAGTGAAAGCAGCATTGCATCAGACGCGTGAATCTCAAGAATAAAAAAATTGAAATTTATGAAACGTAAATTTTTCATCGAATAATCGTACAATGATAAGCTGGGAATATATACAATCAGTTAGAAACCACTAAGGGAATCTCTACCTTATGTGTTCTCCATATGTAGAAGAAATAACAACTACATCTCCTATGAATCAAACATCTATGAAGTTTAGCAAGGGAGGAGACACTACATAATGTAGTCGCAATCCCCTTAAAAATAAAATACTGGATGGTTTTAGCACAGTTTGGTCAAATGTTTGATTAATCAATGTTGACATTTGACCTAGAGTTAAAAAATAACAAAAGAAAAAAAGACAATAAAGATAGCAACGGCAACAACAATTTTAAGAAATGCGATAACATATAATTCAATAAAAGCTGTTTTAAGGAAAATCATTGGATAGATTGAGCATGAAACATAATCCTATGTGTGATGGAGACTAAACTTCTTGGAATGTGTTTATTTATTTATTATGTTTTTTTCGTTGATTCTTTAAATGGACATATTCACTTCTGTAACATATAAAACAGAATGGAAAAAAAAACACAGCATAAAAATAGGAATAAATAAATAAATGTGAACGAACGAAAAGAAAACTAAATCAAGTAATACAGATAGAATACAGTAAAGAAACCCAAATGAAAATAAGTAGGAAGATTAACAGCTTGTAGAGTTTTCTTTATTAAGAATGCAAGCAATCGATAAAATGACGGGAGGAAACGAATAAAATGTTGCTTTCTTCTATTAATAAAGAAATCATCATCATCGTCAATATCAGTATTATTGTCAACATTATCATCATTTGTAGCAGTAGCCGCAGCAGTATCATTATGATTATTATTATTATTGTTTAGTTTTATTGGATAGCAGGATTTTTCTCCAATTGTTATAAGTGCTATTCTCTCTCTCTCTCTCTTTTTTTCGTTCTTGTTTCTTTCTTACATTTCATTCGTACCAGCCACTGAAATTTTTCGGCTGTCAAATTCTGCTTGACATCTCAATCTTGTTAGGAAGGAACCTGTAGCAAAAATAACGTGTAAGTAAACATTAGTAAAATGAAATGTATGTTGCTTTTTAGCACTCCGTCTTCCCCCTTTGCAGAGACACAACGGAATTATTGATGAAAATATGCTGTTAACCCCTACCAAAGTAACACACCTAACAAATAAAAAAACAGAAAAACTTGAAAAACAAATACAAAATGTAAAGAAAATCTGGAGTGGAGGTAGATAGAATATTTTAACCAAATCAACGTTCTTTTTTTATGTAATAGAGACATAAAATACATTTCGTGAAATTTGCATAAGAAAATAATGCAAGGATACTAAACTATGAAAGTTGTTTCCATAATGAAAATGAGAAAAAATTCTAGTAATATTTTGAAAGCAATATTTTTGTAGTAAGATTGATGTATATGTTTGCCTTCTGAATTTAAACTTTGAATATTTGTTCGTGAAATGACATTTTTTTTTTGTTTTTTTGTAATGCAACATTGTAACTTTGAGTGAGTCATTCCAGTGCTCTCTCTATATCTCTCTCCCATTCTCTAACTTTTTATGTCTATTTGTCTGGCGGCCTTTATCTATCTATCTGTCAGTCTGTCAGTCTTCTTATCTGCTTGTCTGTCTGCATGTATGTATATCTGTGTCTGTATCTGTATATGTATGTACATAAAATGGGTCAACATATATACAATTTGCCTGAGTTGCTAAGAGTTATTACTAAGTCACTGATTGCTTAATTGAAAACTGATTTGATACTGTGTTCGATCAATGCATGATTGTAGATGTAGTTACAAGGATTACTAGACAATAAATTATAACGTCTTTCTAATCTTGCTTAATACATAAATATTATAATAAACATAATATATACATACATAACCCGATGGATCCATCTGATCTAAAACGATCAATCTGCATTCCATAGTTGTACAACAGATATACTCCCTTTTACTCTTTTACTTGTTTCAGTCATTTGACTGTGGCTAAGCTGGAGTACGCCTTTAGTCGACCAAATCGACCAAGGACTTATTCTTTGTAAGCCTATTACTTATTCTGTCGGTCTCTTTTACCGAACCGCTAAGTTATGGTGACGTAAACACATCATCATCGGTTGTCAAGCGATGTTGGGGGGACAAACACAGACACACAAACGTATACACACACATACACATATATATACATATATACGACGGGCTTCTTTCAGTTTCCGTCTACCAAATTCACTCACAAGGCTTTGGTCGTCCCGAGGCTATAGTAGAAGACACTTGACCAAAGTGCCTCATAGTGGGACTGAACCTGGAACCATGTGGTTCGTAAACAAGCTACTTACCACACAGCCACTCGTATGCCTATGTTTTTTTTTTTACATAAAACTTGTCAAAACAGAAAAGACAACGCCAATTGTTTATGTTTTTCCCAAGGCCTATAGTACGGGTATAAAGAAGGAAGAAAATCATCGGCTAAAGGCACATAAATTCCAATTTGTTGGTGTTAAACCGAGTAACAATTTCAGCCTTCGCGAACCTTCTACCGTGTTTCCGTCTATCAGCTATCATTTACACGGTTACAGCAGGCCCGAAGACAAAGCGGACTATATTTGCCAAAATACCATCAAATGGTTTGAACTTGTAACTGCATAGTTGGAGGAAACTTCTCAGTCAAGCAGCCATGTCTGTTGAATATTTATCCATATTTACATATATTGAAAATATATAGGTGAACATAGATGGATGTGATGATAAGCAAAAACTAAAAACCATAATCGAGAACACGAGTAAAAAGGAAAGATCTAAGGCAATCAATGAATGTAACTTGCTATTCGTGCAGAAACAAAGAAACTAGTTTATATAAAAGCAAAAGATAAAGCATACAAAAGCCTGTGAATATATTAATATGTAAAAAAAATTTGAACATAGAAAAGATTTTGGCAAATACATTCGATTTTCTCTATTGCTCCAATAACCTTAATAGATAACTAGCTAACGATCGAACAATTGAACAAACAATGGGAATACTACGCAGCCAGCTGCTCTGCAAGAAATCACAGCCAAATGTCTATGGAATTATGCTCTATTGTCTTGAAATAAAATAAAATAAAATAAACATTAAAAAACATGGTTTTACAGGTGTGATGGTCACGGATCAGATATTTCTGATCATAGATCTGCTCGATAAACTTTCTCAAGGGGTTAAGCAATAAAAGTGGAACAACAGCACCAAAAAATTATAATTTCAGTATTTATATTATTTTTATTGCAGATATAACTACTATTCTTCTGAGGAAGAAGGGTAGCATTCATAACTATTTGGGGGTTTATGACTCCAGATGGGGAAAACGGGAAAAAAATAAAGCAAAAAATAAAGTTCATCCTTTGACAGAATATTTGAGCAACATAGTCTCTGCAGGAAAAAAACAAACAAACAGGAAAATAAAACAAAAATACACAACATCGGATAGTGTCGATAAATGAGAGCAAATAGTTAAGTCTGTCGTTGACGTTCACAGCCCATCCGATGGCTAGCCACTATAGAACTTCGTTTGTGTAAATAGGTACCCGATTCTGTGATAAAAATCACTCGTCTAATTAATAAGATTTCTTCGGAAGCGTACGACTGCTCAGCGATTTTCTAAACAGTCATATTTCTGTTTTATGTATCGGTAGTTTGACGACAGAAACATAAGAGTTTTTGCCTTTTTTTAGAGTAGAGAGATACATCTAGTAGAGAGAATTAATAGGTACTTTTTATGAATTACTTCGAAAAGAAACGGTTGTTCCCTTAAAATATGCAGAGCTTCACAGAGGTCTGAGGTTGACGTGATTGGTTGATACGTAAATCACTGTAATTAGATGCCTCGAGAGAAAAATAATTATCTATACGTCTAGATTGTTGCTCATACAAAAACATAGTTAAACAATCGTGAAAATAAAATTGCATATGGACGCTTCATAAACTTTAACTTGTATTTAGCAATGGCTGTCTCATTACATGTCTGACAGTCAGAATCATATGGAATGGTTTAAATAAGCAGAAAAAATGTTACACAGGATATTTTTCTTCAAAATCACCGTTTTCAGGTTTCTCGCCAATGTTTACATACATGCGTGGGCATGTAAGTACGTTTACAAAATATAGCTTGTTTACATTATTTAAGTAGAAATTTATTCATAAAAAAATATTACAGCAATATTGCGCAATTTCTTTTTTACTTCAATAGAAGAGCCATCAAATCATAACAGCTCTGATTATTTCTTACACCAACGCTGTATTACCGTTACAGATCTTTTAATTTTCACGCTCTGTTCAAAACTTGGAATGTTTTCTTTAAGAGCTGTAAAAAAACGATTTTTAGATAAAATCTCTGATGTCAAAACCGTTTGTGGAGGAGTTTCCTTTTCGATATTTGAACTAGGAACTTGTAATTCTGCTAACTTCGTAAGGTCATCACAGGTTGGAATTTCGTTATTATCATGCAATAAATCCTAAAAATCATCTGTATGAACTTCTTTCAATCTCATATCCTTCACCACTTGTACAAAGCTATGAGTGACAAGGAATGTTTCATCTTCCATTCGATGAACTTCTTTCACTCTGAAGATAATATTTTCCAGCCGTCAATGAAAGACGTTGAGCTTCTTCCTACGCATCTTACATGTTTTGCTTTTAAAGCTTGCATAATGTAATTTTCCCTCAGTATTCTTAGAAGGACAGATGTTTATCATCAGCCCCTGAAATCAAAGATAATTTGTATTCATTTCAGAAATAAACTATTTAATTCATAGTAGAAGAGATCTATGTGGTGCAGCGAAAGCGATATTTGTGAGCGTGGGTTTTAGAGTGAAAGGTTTTTTGAAAGTGGATTATTTTGAGCTCAAAATTACTCTTCTCACTTTAACGCTAACATCCTGATAGAACTATTCAGCCAATCATTCGGTAAATATATCTTGTTCAATTCAAGTTATTATTTTTTCTGTTAGCGGGAGACATGATTTGGAGACACTTTATATTGCTGTTGGAGTATGTACAATGATAATCAAATAATGGTTGAAGTTTTAGATTTTCGGGATGTTTTCTCCCAACAAGTATGTAAGGCTGGTAAACTTCTCCGCATTTATGAAATAATTTAGGTGGATAACACTTTCCAGAAAAAAATCCAAGTGCGCTAGAAATGCAAATGCAACCCTAAATGAAAGCATTTAATCATTTTGCAGTTACCCAAATGCTATGGCGGTTAAAGTGTTTCTCAGATTTTTCTAACAATGCATCATAACCATCAATCTGACTTCTCTATCATCTCGTTTAAGCCGTAAAATTAATTTAGTTCTTTTTGTTGAATAATGTCTTGAGAGAGTGGATAGTGAGGATGTGATTTATCATCCATCGAAATGTATATTTTCTCAATATTTTTCATGATTTTATTTGTCCATCATTACGCTAACCTGAATTTTGCCCCATAATTTTCCTTTTGTTTGACTGAGACATATTAAGTTTTTTCGCACGTTAATTGTACATAATTTAACGATTCCACAATCCGCCGCCTGGTTTAAGACGATTATTTTGGAGAACTTTAAACGAAACTCATTTATTGCAAATTCGGGTCGGACTTCCGGTTTCCGGGTCATGTTTTTGTTTCAATTCTCATAGATCATGGGATTTATATAACTAATAAAATCTTTTTTTCCGTGTTTCATGTAATTCGTGCAGTAAAACCATGTAGATTTCCCTGTTTCACATATGCACGGCATGATAATCTTTGGTTTGTATTTATTTTCAATAAAGCTTCCAAAGAAAATTGTTTTTTATTTTTTTTTTTTTTTGTGAGAAGAATTTTCGAAAATATAGCACAATATAACACACTGCAAACAACAAAATTACATTGTCTAGTTGTAATAAAAGTCTCTGAAGAGTTCCAAACATACACGTTGAAAGCATGACAAACGAGATTAACGAAGGTAGGTGGCAAGATGGCAGAATCGTTTGCACGCCGGGCAAAATGCTTAGTGGTATTTTGTCTGCCGCTACGTTTTGAGTTCAAATTCCGCCGAGGTCGACTTTGCCTTTCATCCTTTCGGGGTCGATTAAATAAGTACAAGTTACGCACTGGGGTCGATATAATCGACTTAATCCGTTTGTCTGTCCTTGTTTATCCTCTCTGTGTTTAGCCTCTTGTGGGTAGTAAAGAAATAGAAATAGGTATTTCGTCGGCCGTTACGTTCTGAGTTCAAATTCTGCCGAGGTCGATTTTGCCTTTCATCTTTTCGAGGTCGATTAAATAAGTACCAATTACTGAGGTCGATGTAATCGACTGAAACCCTTTGTCAGTCCTTGTTTGTCCCCTCTATGTTTAGCCCCCTGTGGGCAATAAAGAAATAAACAAAAATATTATATTAATAGTAAACTACAAGCTAAGAATTAAAACAGAGATACGACACATATGAAGTAAAACTAGAAATTTATCACGAGTTAAAAGCCAAACAAAGCAAGTTAAAACCTGGCAAAAGTAATTCTAGTCAATAACATTATTTCTACGATGTTTTGAATCTAAAGCAAATCACAAGGTGAAAAACCTGTGCAGAGATTTCTCTTACAAAGAATTAAAAACAAAACAAATAAATAACGAGAATGGAGTAACTCGACCACAGTTGTATCTTCAAAGCTATATGTCTGAAAGTAAAGATACTTCCGTCCGTATTTGAACAAATACTACACACACACGCACGCACACATGCATACACACACACATGCATATGTATGTATGTATGTATGTATCTTTGTATATGTGTGTGTGTATAATTCGATTTTACCACCGGAACTCGAAGTAGATAAAGCTATGAAAAATAGTGCATAAATATTTGTTTAAAACCCTCTTTGTATAGAAAAGAGCAAAAGCTGGCCATGGGAATCTTCTGTCAACATGACAAACGCTATACACACACACACACACACACACTTGCATACACATTCATGCGTATGTCCACATTTCTCTCTATTTCAAAAGCTGTTACTCTTTGTATATATATTCCCTATTGTGTGTGTGTACATGTATGCACTCTCTCTCTTTTACACACGCACGCACGCCCGCGCACAGAGGCATATACACTAACATGCATCTACATATATGTATATGTATATATATATATATGCGTGTTTTATGTGTATATGCATGTTTATATTTATGTATGGATCTATTTATTGTCCGACTGCGTATTGATTGTTTATTTGTCTATTTATTTCATCCATGTTGAGTCAGTTTATGCTGTTTCCCCGCACACAAAACTACATTCTCACTTGTCAATTAACTTCTATTCTGTCAAATCCTTATCTCTCGTCTGTATTATTCATATACAAAAATATCGCAGCCAGCATTCCACACGGACATTATCTACTTTCCTCGCCGACACCGCAACCCTTCGAATAAATTGTAGGAGGGGCAAAACGATCTTGCTATTGTTTAACCTCCGAAACAAGTTTATGGATGGGCTGTTGTAGTCGTAATTTAGCCAGTGAATGACTCAGCGGGCAGGCTTAAGTGCCCGATGTGAAGGGTTAGAGATTGGGTCAAATAAGTGTCTATTGTTTTGGTGATAGGAGTACAATCAATGTTGGTGGTAATGGGGGAAGAGTATTTTTCTGTCGATGGGTACAGGGCGTAATAAAATTCGAGCAATATTTTGCTCTGCTTTGCATTCCTCATGACAGCGCGCTTTGGGCCGACCTATTATTAAGGTTTTCCCAACCGTGACCTTTTCGTCTTTTGTTTCCTAGTTATACTACATCTATGGCTAAATAGTAATTTCCATCAAGAGCATCACAATAACAAAAAAAAAAACAAAAAAAAAGGAAAACTTCGAGAGCGGAATATTCGAATACATCAGCTTCATTACTTTAATGATATTTCATTTTATCCAGAAGGCGGCGAGATGGCACAAGCATTAGCACGCCGGGCGAAAATGCCTAGCGGTATTTCGTCTGCCGTTACGTTCTGAGTTCAAATTCCGCCGAGGTCGACTTTGCCTTTCATACTTTCGGAGTCGATTAAATAACTACCAGTTACGCATTGGAGTCGACATAATCGACTTAATCCGTTTGTCTGTTCTTGTTCGCCCCCTCTGTGTTTATCTCCTTGTGGGTAGTAAAGAAATAGATATTTCATTTTATCCAGCGCGAAAGAATGGTAAGTAATGTTGGATTCGTCGAAGTTTGAACGCAGAATATAAGGCATCGGAAAAAATATGGCGAAGTATTTCGTCCGATGCTCTAACAGTTCTGCCATCCGCTTTCAAGTGGGTAAAGTGTGCCGTCAAAGCGAATTGGCTGCCGTTTCTAGTTGGCTATGCGATTGGATAGAGGTTATTGTTATTGTTGTTTAACTGCCAGTCAGTCCAAATCGAACAAACCTGTGGTCGAATATTTTAATCATGACCGACCTGCTTATTTTTCAGTCTATCTGAGTCTATCTAGTAAAATCGTAAGATATAATGTAACGGACGTTTAGCTGCTATACATTGCAGATTGAACAACCCAATCCCATAGAGGGATTTATTTGTGCAGTTATTGTGTTACTGTTGTGGTTCTAGGTCTGTCCGCATCAAGCAGTCTAATATCTCTCAAGTAGTTAACTAAAACTATTGGGTTGTCAGGAAAGTTCGTGCCGATTTATAGTAGCTTACCTTTCAACTTATTTTAGAATGTGGGTGAGCCACTAAAA
The DNA here is from genome assembly GCF_006345805.1 of Octopus sinensis. Classification (NCBI taxonomy): domain Eukaryota; kingdom Metazoa; phylum Mollusca; class Cephalopoda; order Octopoda; family Octopodidae; genus Octopus; species Octopus sinensis. The sequence continues at coordinate 147,854,370 of NC_042997.1, forward strand.
TAGGATTTGACTACACCTCTATTTAGAGCACAATTTAAGCTATCTTTTCGTAGAAGATGGTTTATGTTTCTATAACCTGTAATAATTCTGTAACCCTTTAAAATAGAAGATAAGTTCATTTTCGACACTTGATGCTTTTCTTTTTCTGTAAAGGGAAAAATGCCTCACAAGCAACCAAAGAAATATGCGCAGTTTACAGTGATGTTTCTTTATCCGAAAGAACTGTACGGAAGTGGTTTGCAAGGTTCCGAGCTGGAGATTGTAGCCTTATTGATAAAGAGCGATCAGGCAGACCATTCACTACAGATGATGACCAAATCAAGTCATTAATTGATAATAACTCACATTGCACAACTCGGGAATTGGCAGAAAGCCTCAACCTATCAAAATCCGTCGTTCATGAGCACCTGGTAAAGCTTGGGTAATGGCAAGTATTTATTGACCTTTTTCTTTCCTTTAAAAATCGGCACGGACTTTCCGGACAACCCAATATTAGGTGACCCAAAGTTCTATTACCCAATTCTATCGTTTCTCGGTTTACCTGTTAACAACACAACTTGGTGCGATATTCTCTAATGAATTTAAAAGGAAAGCATCTGATAGTTGGGACATAATTGCATTCTCCATTGTTCTGTCGCTGTTGTATGGTCGTAGATTTTATTCGTGGTCATGGGGGAACCAGGCCAAGTGAACTTAGACAGAGGACAGTACATAATAATGTTCCCCTGTAGTTAATGCTGATATACGTCCCAGCAATATTTGTAAGCCATTAATGGTGCTACTTTTCGGTGTACATGTTTATTATACATGTAGAGGAAGAAAGAATTTTCGTAAAGCGTTTTACTACTACTACTACTACTACAGCTGCTGCTGTTACGGCTACTGCAACTACTACTGCTGACACCACCAACACCAACATGAATAGTAGTTTTAGTGATCACGCTAAGGATTAATGGTAGATGTGATAGTGTGCGTAGTAGTAGTAGTAGTAGTAGTAGTAGTAGTAGTAGTAGTAGTAGTAGCAATAGTAGTGATTTGCGTGTGTTTATGTGTGTTTGGAAGGTGCTTTTCATGTAGTGGCAAGGACAATGTGAATTGAAGATTGTTAGCGATATAAGCTGTATCCAAGGTGGCGAGCTGGTAGAAATGTTATCACACCAGGCAAAATGCTTAGCGGCATTTCGTCCATCTTTATGTTCTGGGTTCAAATATCACCGACGTCTACTTCGTCTTTTCGTGGTCGAAAAATAGAGTATCAGTCGTGTATTGGAGCCGATGGTATCGGCTGGCCCCTTCCCCCAAAATTTCAGGCTTTGTACCAATAATAGAAAATATATAAATTATATCCCTCACATTTGTAGTTGTTTTACTTTTAGCATTCTTCTTCGTTGTATATAAAATATCCGTGCATAATATCTCATGATGCAGGATGAGTAGTTTGGGGATCTTTGTAGCTTGTTGTAGCTTACTGTAACAATTAGAAACTGCTTGGAGAGGAGAGTGGTCCACAATGGATTTAATGAATCTTTTGTACGCCACTGTTGTTTTCTTCTGCTCGTCAGCTGTTGCATTTCTGATAGCTGTTGCTATGATTGCGCGTTATTTGTTTATGGTTGTGTTTCGTAAAAGGTTTGGTTGAGTTCCATGTAACTACTAATACTTGCTTCTCTTGTATGTGTGAGGGAGAGGAATGGAGAGAGTGTGGAGAAAGAGAGAGGACGCGAGACAGAGGGAGAGAGAGCGCGAGTGTTTATGTTGTTGATAGCTGGTTGAATTTCATGTGTGCTACATTTATATACACATATTTTTGTCGTGGAGCTCATTTTGTCGGTGATTTATGTAGCTTTAAGTATTTGTGCAAGATATGTGTCTGCATTATAGTGGGAGGATGTGGGTTTGGTATCATTAGTGTTATGAACCAGTCTGTATATTTTGTAGGTGTGTGCGAACTTTGTGAGTTCGCGAATGTGAAAACCAGGTGAATGTTTCGTTCTCTATTGTACTCTATGCAAAACTTTGCATGTTCTGAAACTGCAGTTCCAATAAAAACTTGTGGTCTTAACAGGTAAGCTTGCTAGCCAAAGCGGCGAGCCGGCAGAATCCTTAGCACGCCGGGCGAAATGCGTAGCCGTATCTCGTCTGTCGCTACGTTCCGTGTTCAAATTCCGCCGTGGTCGACTTTGCCTTTCATCCTTTCGGGGTCGATTAAATAAGTACCAGTTACGCACTGGGATCGATATAATCGACTTAATCCATTTGTTTGTCCTCTTTGTGTTTAGTCTCTTTTGGGAAGTAAAGAAATAGGTGAGCTTGATAGCCTGTGTTTAGAGTTGTTTTGTAGGATAAATTTTGTATGGGCGAATGGAAGAATAAACTAAAAGGCTTTGTATGTATCAATTGTAGTTAGAATCGCGCGACTGGCTTCTTCCATTTTTATACCAAGTTAAATTGGCTGTGAGTTGTGAGGTGGTTCGGAATCATGGTGTGATTCTTTATTGAGATTTGAGAGGGGATGCGTATGTCTTAGCGCTATCAAGGATTATCTTCTTAAGGATTATTGTTGATGGCATTTATTCAGAAGAGGTTGATGAATCTGCATCGCATTGTTTTATTATGATTTTACTGAACTTTAGTTTCGCTGACCCTTTTTTCCTTTCTGAAACATTGATAGCGTTTGCATGAAGCATGGCAAGATGACAATGCCAGCTACAACAACAACGACAACAACAAAAACAAACAATAAATGTCGTTGTTATTTACATCCCAACGCCAGAGAGCGACAAAGAAATTATTAAAAAGAATATAAATGCTTCACATATCAAAACAAGCCTTGTAAGCTTGACATAACATTTAAATATTCCGTATTACACCTGAAAGGCAGTGAAAATATCTGAAGGATTTTCAATCACATGACATTAACGGAGCAATAATTCGGAAAACGTTCTTAATACCTCGATACAGAACAACCAGTATTATATACGGATCACATTAGACAGAGCCATTCAGAGCGCGTATGGTCATATAGCATACATTCGAAAATTAATAGGCGCCGATACTACCCGCTAATTTCGTTAGCGAAACGAGTTAAGAGGGTCGGCTAGAATGCCTTATAGGTATCATTTTAGCTTTTGACACTCGGCGCTTTAAGATCAAATTCCTCCGAAGTCAACGTTGCTTTTAGGATTGATAAAGAAACTAACCAGTCATGTATTTTCAGAAATATAAGTCCATTGCACCGCATACCTTGTGGTATATGTCTTGGCTCTTTGCGTTCTGAGTTCAAATCGTGTAACGGCCTACATGGGTGGTAGACTCAATCCAACACTGTTTAACACTACCACTCTGCTCGGCGTGATAACTATTCACCGCCCTACGATATGAGAGACTATCCAAAATAAACACGAATTTTGCATTATCGCCTTCAAATTATTCTCTTTTTGAAATCCTGCATCGGTCCAGACGCATTCTCCATTGTTCGAAGCAATCCTGGAGCTTTTGCGAAGTGATACCGTTTAACGCTTCCGTCGTTTTTGTCTTTACCTCTCCTGCATTTGCAAAACGTTTCCCTTTAAGGACTTTTTTCATTGGGGGAACAAAAAGGGTCCTGATCAACTTCCAACTGTTCGTTCAGTTCACAACACGCATTCAATTATGACTGCTTTTGATCTTTTGTGAGCAAGCGAGGCACAAATTTTGCTGTAACTTTTCATTCGAAATTCCTCGCATAAAATTCGTTGGCAGAAGCTCCAAGGCACATCAGTCCTATCATGTTAGTTAATTGCACGGCGTCGGTCCTCCAAAATTAATTCAAAATTTTCATAGTGTTTTCATTCGTTCGGGAAGTCGACGGTGGCCCTGAACAAAGCTGGTCCTCAAGCGTCAAGTGACCATTCCTAAAGCGTGAAAATTACTCGTAAACTTGTGTGTTGATCATGGAAGCGTCCTTATAAACTGTTTGGATCATGACAACTGTTTCGGTCGCCGTTTTCCCCAGTAGAATACAGAATTTTACGGAAGCACGCTGTTCCTTCGTTTCAGCCATTGTAAGAATCGACGAACAGGGAAGAGGCACTGCAAAACAAAGGCGCACCACGTGACAGTACAACATTGCTGGACGCGGCCGGTCGGCTGACTAATGCTTGAGGGTCGCATCAAGTGGCTTCTAGCGGTGGAAACCTGAGCTACTATAGAGAACGTTTTCACGCCTTAGGAATGGTCACTTGACGCTTGAGGACCAGCTTTGTTCCACAGAGAACGTTTCCTGTTAGGTTTGAGTACCTCCTCGTACATTGACAAATTAATAAACATCTGATGCTCTAGCATGGCCACAGCCTTAGGGCTGAAACATATAAAAGAATAAAAGAATATGTATAAAAAAATTAGGTCACAAAATAAGTGTAATACAGTACAGCCAGTAATCTGTAACCAGTGAAAATGGATTGGTAACCTGTATCGTGCTTTCACTAATTGTTTTAGGTGCCTATGTAATTACTAGTTCCCTCGGTTCTCTCGCCCTTGATCCAGCTGAACATTCAAGATGTGATTGCTTGAGATGAAAGGCTGCTCTAATATCCTGACTCGTACTCATTAGAACTGTGTAAAATGGATTAGCATCATACCCAAAGAGACAACTCGTCACCTGGTCCTGAAACTGAACCTATAACGTTATGTAAATATGAGGTAAACCCCGTGATTACAAGATGATCCATTTTCACACAACAATACTACATAAAATAAACTTCAGTTACACGCCTGAAATATTGAACTTCTTAAAAGGCATCCACTGGTAGAATTTGATTGTCATTCTTAGTTCCTGTTCAACCATCATTGAATAAAGCTATGAGTAAGGACATTACAACAATGACTTTCACCTCTTTCTTTCTAAATCAAAAATTATATATTGGTTTCAAATTTTGGCACAAGGCCAGCAATTTCAAGAGAGAGGGTAAGTCGATTTGGTTGGCCCGAGGCTATAGTAGAAACACTTACCCAAGGTGCCACGCAGTGGGACTGAACCCGGAACCATATGGCTGGTAAGCAAGCTACTCAATATTTCTGATAAACTGTTGGCAAGCCCGTGAACGTCCTTACGCAAATTGTCACAGGAAACGGAAACCAGCCTAGGAAGTGCTCACACGGCAGTAGAAAAGAAATTAAATTTCAACACCTCTTATAAAGTTTTTAAAGTCTTGTGAAGTCTAATATATTCTTTGTAGTCTTATACCATCTTATAAATATTTATTTTGCAATAAAATACTTACTGCGGAGAGCCTTTTTGAACACACAAATATGTTCTTTGTTAAGACGCTAAAGTATGATCAGAGGAAATTTGGCTGTTATTTCTAGAAACTCTCACGTTGGATCATTTTGTTCTCACAACCCATAGCAGCGGTAATGGATTTATTGTTCATGAAATTATATATTGTTTATATTGCTGTTGTGTGTTAATGATGATAACTATATTATCGATATCACTGCTGTAGATACCGGACAAAATGTATAGCGATATTTCTTCCGGTTTTAAGTTCTCAGTTAAAATACCACCGTAGTCGACTTTGCTTTTCATCATTTCAGTGTCGATGAAATAAGTACCATTTGAGCACTGGAGTCGATATAATCGACAGTCCCCTCCTCCCCCCAAATTTCAGGCCTTGTACCTATAACAGAAAGGCCTATTACGGCTGTGTATGGTGATAATGATGGTAGTGGTGGTATTCATACTGTATCCATAATATTTAACTAAGCAGTTAACAAGTACGACCAACCAGCCAAAAAGGATGCATCTCTGTGGTTACTTGACTTACTAGAAATATTAGTCAGATCTGCCTCAACCAGCAAAAAGCGGGAAATGCTGTATAATATAATATGAATGTTCTAAGTTTGAATATACGAGTGATTACGGCTGGAATGTTTTTGGTAACAATTTTCTTTGCTCAATTAGCAATAACCTGGGGTTAAGCAAAAACAGCATTAACAAGAAAAACAACAACAACAACAACGACGACGATGACAACGACAGTAAACCCACTGACCAAACAACAAATAAACTAATAAACCAATCAAAACTAACCGACCTTCCTTATAACCAACCAACCAACCAATCACCAACCCTCCCCCATTACATTACATTCACACAGTTTAGTAAAAGAACACTCGCTAGACATTGGGTTTTACTGAGCGTGAAACAACCTTTCATCAGCAGTCTATTTATATGGGAACAATACAATGATGTAAATTAAATAGAATTCTTTGGAATGATAAACTGACAAGAGGACCGGGGATAGAGTAGAGGCGAGGACGGAAACGTGTCGCTTGGCAATAGATAATGATGCAGAGGGTGACGGTGGTAGTGGTGGTATGAACGACGAACAAGAAGACAAAAAGAATGAACAAGAGAGTGTGTAGGAGTGCGAGGGAGTTTTAGCAGTAGTAGTTGTAGTACTAGTGGTGGGAAAGAGAGTGGGGGAGTGGGAGTTGTTTGGAGTACGTTAGAGATAGAGAAAGGAGCGGGAAAAGGAAGAAAGTAGTATATTTAAGGATGGTGGCGTAGCGGAAAGATAGATAGGTTGGTGAAATGACAGGATAATTAGAGAAGAAAGATAATACAGTAAACGTAGATAAAAATATACACGCGCGCGCGCACACACAGATACACATACATATATCACACCCACAAACGCATATATATTTATATTTATATATATATATATATATATATATATACATATATATATATACATATACATATAGGCGCAGGAGTGGCAGTATGGTAAGAAGCTTGCTTCCAAAACACCTCATTCCGGGTTCAGTCCCACTGTGTGGCACATTAGGCAAGTGTGTTCTACTATAGCCTCGGGCCGACGAAAGTCTTGTGAGTGGATTTGGTAGACGGAAACTGAAAGAAGACCGTTGTATACATACATACATACATATATATATATATATATATATATATATATATATATATATATATATATATATATATATATATATATATAAAACTGTAGTTGTGTGAGTGTCTGTCTCCTACGATTTAGATTCCTAACTCCTCCCACATTTTGCGGTGCAGTTTAACCAAATTCGGGTATCTTATAGTCGTGATTCATATCGAGCCCGTCTGGCTATTAGCGCGCGTCTACGATGAGTCTACGATTTTAAAAATAATTTAACATCGTTTTTTATTCTATTTTAATGCATAATTTTTCGTGTGTCGACGGCAGCGGAGTTGGCGTCCACGCTCAAACACCTGCACCTGTGTTTGCTTCTCCCCATTCTTCCCTCCCTCGTGAAGCTGTGGGGAAGGGAGTTTAAGGAAATCAACGTCGTAATGCGTTGTCAAGGAGACCAGCGTTCTTTTAGAACAACGACTTCATGGCTTGAAGACACCAAAACAGAAATGGCTAAGAAAGCCCGAATTGGCATCTATAAAGGAAGTAACTCTCTAAAAATGCTTATATAGTTATTTCTCTTACAAACCCGAGCAACGCCGGGCGATACTGCTATATATATATATATATATATATAATATATATATATATATAAATCTATATATATATAGTGTCTGTCCCCTTCGATTTAGATTCCTAACTCCTCCCACATTTTGCGGTGCAGTTTAACCAAATTCGGGTATCTTATAGTCGTGATTCATATCGAGCCCGTCTGACTATTAGCGCGCGTCAACGATGAGTCTACGATTTTAAAAATAATTTAACATCATTTTTTATTCCATTTTAATGCATAAAATGCATCGTATGTCGATGGCGGCGGAGTTGGCGTCCACGCTCACAGCTGCACCTGTTTGCTTCTCCCCCTTCCCTCCCTCGTGAAGCTGTGGGGAAGGGAATGTAAAGAAATCAACGTCGTAATGCGTTGTGAAGGAAACCAGCGTTCTTTTAGAACAACGACTTCATGGCTTGAAGACACCAAAATAAAAATGGCTAAGAAAGCCCGAATTTATGAGGGAAGTAACTCTCTAAAAATGCTTATATAGTTATTTCCCTTACAAACCCGAGCAACGCCGGGCGATACTGCTAGTATATATATATATATATATATATATATATAATATATATATATATATATATATATATATATATATATAATATATATATATATATATATATATATATATATATATATATATATATATATATATAATATATATATATATATATATATATATATATATATATATAAGATATATATATAAGATATATATATATATATGTGTGTGTGTGTGTGCATTTGTGTTCCTGCGTTTCCCCCCACCATGGAGCGGTTCGGCAAAAGAGATCCGATAAAATAAGTACTATGCTTACAAAGAATAAGTACTGGGGCTGATTGCTGAACTAAAGCCGGTGCCCCGGCATGGCTGGAGTTAAATGACTGAAACAACTAAAAGAATAAAAGAATACTTATATGTGTGTGTGTGTGAGTAAGGCGGTGAGCTTGCAGAATCGTTAGCACGCCGGGCGAAATGCGTAGCCGTATTTCGTCTGCCGTTAGGTTCTGAGTTCAAATTCCACCGAGGCCGACTTTGCCTTTCCTACTTTCGGGGTCGATTAAATAAGTACTAGTTACGCACTGGTCTGTCCTTGTTTGCCCCCTCTATGTTTAGCCCTTAGTGGGCAATAAAGAAATAAGTATGTGTGTGTTCGATTGGCTGTGCGGTGCGCGGAACGGCTTATCCACTCGGTCATTTTTTTAAGCGAGTTCGATCCTAATTGAGACAATGAACTCGCTCTTGGTACTTCCAGGTCTCCTCCTGTCAGTTGGCTCAACTTGAAAGGTCTGCGTTGTTATTCTTTTCTGCGCTATTTACGAACGATATTGTACCTGAAGTTGATGATATAACAATGTCTATTATATTTCTGTCACGTAGTTCGATTTTTAACATTCGTCTATTTCATACGGCGTACCATTTTCTAATTTTTTAATATCTATTTTTGTTTGTTGTATCAGTTTTATACGCATTAAGTACCTTAATGCTATAATTTTAAGATTTCGGCAAGTAAATCTGTTTCCTTCGATATGAATGCGTTTGTGTATGTAAGCATGTATGTATATACACAAAGCGGTATACATTTAATTAATATTATGTATATTGCCGTTGCGTTTGTTGCTGTTGTTGTTGTTGTTATTATTATTATTATTATTATTATTATTATTATTATTATTATTATTATTATTATTATTATTATTATTATCATCATTTGCAAATGTATTTACTTTTATTTCTTAACTTTTTAGAGTACTTTTAATTTTATTGTATGCATTCACAGCGCAGTTGTGTGCGCCTTGGGCTCGAGAGCAACATTTTGTTTTGGTTTTGTGCGTTCTGTTGTATTGAAATACATGCAGGAAATAAGTCACCGGAAATGGCGCTACCTTCCCGATCGCACATCCAAATAATACATGTTCATATATATATATTTTTTTTAATACAAAAAAATGTACTTTTGTCATTATCTTTGTATTTAATGCATCTGCAGGCATTCACATGGTAGTCTTTGTAGGATTTAATTTACATTTCAGTAATGTGTTCTTTTTTTTTAAAGTTATTTGTTAGAATAAACAGATTTGGAATTGGAAGAAATCTATACAATAGAAATTGAAAGAAGTCTATACAATAAGTAAGCAGTACTTGCTAGTGCTATTTTCTGTATGTTGTGCAAATTTATTAGTCCTGGTGTTTTTCTTATGTATTTGCCTGCATGTTTTGTTATCATGCCATGGTACTTCTAAACTTTTTCCATTTCTGATTATGTTTACTTCAAAATTTTAGAATTTAACTACACCATTCTTCTTGAGAGATATGTACACCATAAATGTTTTGAGGTAATGCTTCGAATAAGGCATCCTTTCTTGTTCTTGAAAGTAATAGCCGACCAATTAGACAGGATTTCTCTCAGAATTTTGAATTGTATATCACATAGTATATTATAAAATTTTATAGCATGTTTTCTGGTGCATGTAAATACTATCACATTTCGGTTGGACATTCGTAATATTAGCGTAACTTCCAGGGCATAAAATCTGAAATCTGTCATGCATGTAGATATCTTTTAATTTGCTACAACTGGATAACTAGAAATATTGTAGTGAATTGTTTCTTTCAAGTCCTCACGCATTATTCGGTTGCTTAATATATTCTGCCTCAATACATGCTTTTACCGTGGTTTCTGGTTGATTTTATGCCACAATTAAGAGTCATTCACTTTCAGATTCGACTCCTGTGCTTGTTTACCCAGAGTTGCGATTTCTCTTTGTCTGTTTACATTCCTTTTCCTTGTATCAAATACTGAATAATTTCTATGTAAGGCACTTACCTTGACACCACTTTAGCATAGCATTCTCTAGTCCCATTTTAAAGTTAAATTTTATATCTTTTTCGTTATTGCGATGGTTGGTTATCCTATCTTTTCTCGTCTACGGGCTTGTCCATACATCTGTAGATTTCTCCGCAGACCTGCGCAAAACCTTTTCAATAATATTGGCACTTGCCAATTCATGCAAGTTTTCCCTCTACAGTGTAGAGTCTAAAAAATATCGATACATAACCGAAGGAAGGACTTTGATCGAGAGAAGTTAGCATCAGTGTCATCCCACACATTGATGACAAAATGCAAAAAGTCAGAGAAAATACTTCAAGTCATATATCGAAGCCCTCGAAATAGTTCTGTCGATCTACCATTTTGGATTGATAACATCTTTATCGAACACAAAGAAACAATAGGCAAAGTTGACTTCGGCAGGAAGTAGAAAAAAAAAATCTCGCGATGTACTCCTACTACAAAGATTTAACGACTCAGCTAAATTCCCGTTTTCCTCAACTCAGACTCACTTTCATCTTTATTATCTTCCATCCTTGAAGACAGAAAAAAGTGGGTATTTTTTTCGTGTTTTCTTAGTTTTTTCTTATTCTTTAGTAGATATTCTTCTAGCGCTACAAAAATATCTGTTGGAATCTTTTGCAAAATACTCTGTGAATATTTTATAGTATTCATCTAAATGACCTACCTCTGTGTTCGGGGAATAAACAGTCGTTTCCATGTCAATATTTGAATGTTGTTGTCTAAATGTAATCCTTATTTTCTGTACTCAAGTGTCTAGTTTTGCTAGTTCTCTTTCCGTCCAACTGTGACTATAACTTATTGATGAAACACTTTGGAAAGAATTGATGTATTTTCCTAATTTATCAATCTAATATCTCTCTAATATTCCTATATAACGGTTTCTTTCGTTTATGCGTATAATAATAATAATAATGATAATAATAATAATAATAATAATAATAATAATAATAAAATAATAATAAAAATAATAAAAATTATTAATCCTGCTTGCTGGCAGAATCGTTACCACGCCGGACATAATGGTTAGAGACATTGCTTCAGGCTCTTTATGATTTGAGTTCAAATTCCGCTGAGGTCGACTGTACTCTTTACCCTTACTCCATCAATAAAACATGCACCACTTGAGCACTGATTTGAATATAATCGACGAATACCACTCACAAATTTCATGCTTTGTACCTGTTGTTGTTATCATTACTGAGCTGCTAAAATCGGTATAGTGTCGGACCAAATGCTTCGCGGAATTTCGTCCGTCTTTACCTTCTGATTACAAATTCGGCCGAAGTCATCTTTGCGTTTCGTCATTTCGGATTCGATGAAATAAGTATCGGTCGACCAGAGGAGGGGGGGATATTATTGATTATACTCCATAAAAGTTTCAGGCTTTGTGATTTTAGTAGAAAGGATTATTATTATTATTATTATTATTATTATTATTATTATTATTATTATTATTATTATTATTATTATTCAGTAGTATATTTTTTATATCGTGCTTTCACTTCACTACCGAGCGCAGCTCTGTGTGCCTTGGGTATGTGCTGTGATTTGTTGTGATGCTCTGATGGTTATTGTATGGAAAGTGTTCTGCGTAGGATGTGTGCAGTGCCTAGTAGTGCAATTTTCTGTATGTTATATGTGTTTGTAAGTCCTGGTGTTTTTGTTATGTATTTGTCTGAACATTTTTTTATCATGCCTAATGCACCTATTATGATAGGAATTGTTTCTGTTTTTAGATTCCACATTCTGGTTACCTCTACTTCCAGGTCTTTGTATTTTGAAAGTTTCTCCATTTCTTATAGAGACGCGTTGTCATCCGCTGGTATTGATACATCAATTAGAAAACATTTATTATTATTATTATTATTATTATTATTATTATTATTATTATTATTATTATTATTATTGAAAGACTCTCGGATAGTTCTTAATTACCGGTTATTCTTTACCTGAAAGCAAGCAATAAAAATCACCAAAGGTTTCAAGTAGTGGCTTCTCATGTAACTCAAAGAGACAATACTCACCTTAGAATGCGAGCTGTACCCAATAATGCTGTCTTCTGGATCCCCTTGAGCATGACAGCAGTTCTAATATTCATAATATGTTTTTCAAAGCCCTTGACAACTGCTCTTAATGCTCCAATTATCACCAATATCATCATTACTTTCCTCATGCCCCATAACTTTCCTATCTCGTTCCGCGGTGGCTGGTATTTCTCAATCTCTTCTATTTTCTTACATTTAACCCTCGAATCACCTGGTATTGCAACATCTATTATCTTTACTTCTTTTTCGTCTTTATAGATGAGCACGATATCTGGTCGTCTCACCTCTATGACTTGGTTGACCTGCATGTTAAAATCCCAGAGAATTTTGTAATGTTCGTTTTCAATTACTTGCTCTGGCTTGTGTTCATACCATTGTTCGGCTCTCTCGAGGTTCGCTTTATCGCCAGTGGACATATTTGGCCACATTCTCGTGTCTTCATTTGTATTTCGTTCATCTGTCTCGCAATTCTCCTGTGCAGAGCTGTCAAGTTTTTAAGCCAAAAACCCTGAACTCCTGCACGTATCTCTAATCATCTCCTCGGTTATTTTCTAATTCTCCTGCTGATACTCGACACTCCCCTCTTTGAGTGTCTTTAACCACTCTGCTTCAGTTTCGTGTTGTTTCTCCTGAGACCAATTTTTGGCCTTATGCCATTAGTAGAAAGGATTATTATTATTATTATTATTTATTATTATTATTATTATTATTATTATTATTAAGGATATTTTGGCAGTGTTATCATAATTAGTTACTCTTCATTGTGGTGTAACCTCTTTTACTGGCTGCAGTTTGTGTCAAATGCCGAGAATCTTCATATCAATCCTGTCATTCACTTTTGCAAGTTGTTATCCAAAAGCCTTACCTTTTCTGTCCAATCACCATAATACTAAAACTCTTGTTCTTAACAACCTTGGTTATCTCTATCGCAAAAAGGTATCTATTTCTTACAAAACTACTACCACTAAGAACAATATATGCAACTACAAACCAGTGACAGTGCTTCTATGTGGTCGAGGGATCTAACAGAAGTAACATGACCTTCCTCAAATTATCCAATTTCGCTAGAAATTGCAACCTCGGACCTTTGTGTTTATCGTCACTGTCGACAATTTTGTTCCATTTGTTTTCAAGTTTCACATATAGATTAAGCTTTGTATACTAATTATGAAAAAGAAATTCATTTTATCTATAAATTCATAATTAATTCGAGTTAATTAGTCATTAAAATTTGCAAAATTTGGGTATTTTAGCCAATTAGTAACGCGTATTTTACACATCACCGTGAAGTTCTATATGCATATTAAGCAAAGAAACACCACGTGCTCCATAGCTCATTACGAAGAATTCTGTTTCCATAGTTACCAAAGATGCTGCGTATGCGCACAAGTAGTGTAACTGCCACGTATCCTATAATTGTCTGTAGTCATAACAGTAGGAACTCGATAGTGTATTGCAAAGTTTCGTTCTCTATTTTTTTAAAAACTAATACATGTCTTTTAAGCAATGTTTTGACTGTTATTTCTAGCAACTCCTGTTGGTTTGCTCGTAGTTTTCAAATATTTAATTTGCTCGCGAATGTGTTAATGTTCTCTGATAGTTTGAGAATTCTGAAAAATTATCAAACTTTGAACACCTGTAACATTTTCGCAATTCTTTTTCTGGAATAAATGAATTACAAATCCGAACTTAGCGTCAAAAATTACATCTATATGATACATTAAATATTTTTTTAAAGATTTCGACATGTGGTAATGATAAACGCAAAGATCCGCATCCACTTCACCCTCAGATCTTTTTTTATAAAACTGGATAATATTGTTCTGCTTACGCAGTCTTTGTAAAAAAGAAACCGTCATGATGGGCATGCCACGAATACCTTTACTCATGGGTATGTTTGACCGAGAGCTGATACAGTGCTAAACTGCTAACAAAATAACAAGAACAAGAACATGAACAGCAATACCACGACGACGACGACGACGACGACGACGACGACGACGACGACGACGACCACGACCACGACCACCAACAACAACGATTACGTGTCCAAGAAGTATTAAACATATCACTATCTACAGCAAAATCCACCAACAGCACAGTCAACAAAGGTAACATCATCATTCAGTGATGCACTGGTCCGTCCATCCGTCCCTCCCTCCATACTAACATTATTACCACACGAAAAAGAATTGTACCAACACTGACTTAAAACTTCACTGCATGTGTAGTACATAACATCTTTTTATTCAGTTCAAACGATCGCTACAAGGTCAAAATTATCACCAAGCTGTTTATTTTGTCAATTTTACTTTCTTTTGTTGAGACATTTACACAAAAATTCATTTATAGGAAAAGTAATAATTAGTCAAATTTCCATATAGAGAACACACACGCATACACACATGCTCTCTTTATCTCCCTCTGTCTCTCTCTGTCTCTCTCTCTCTCTCTCTCAAAAACCGGCGTATATATATATGTATATGTGTGTGTATTATATATATATACACATATATAGCTTTTACTTGTTTCAGTCATTTGACTTTGGCCATGCTAGAGCACCGCCTTTAGTCGAGAAAATCGACTCCAGAACTTATTCTTTGTAAGCCTAGTATTTATTCTATCGGCCTCCTTTTCCGAACCGCTAAATTACGGGGACGTAAACACACCAGCATCGGTTGCCAAGCGATGTTGGGGGGACAAACACAGACACACAAACATACACACACACACACATATATATACATATATTCGACGGTCTTCTTTCAGTTTCCGCATCTCTCTCTCTCTCTCTCTTTCTATATATATATATATGTATATATATATGTGTGTGTGTGTGTATCAAGATATGTATGTACGTATGTATGTATGTATGTATGTATCTATATACCTATGCATGTATGTATGTGTGTATGTATGTATCTGTGTATGTACATGTATATGTGTGTGTGTATAATACATATATATTATACTGTAAATAAATGTGTACACTCATATGTAAGTACATGAGTGGACATACAAACGGACAAGGGGCACGAGCGCACTCTATGCACAAATAGACAAATATACAGAAATACAGACACTCGTATTAATCTTTGTTAGCTTATCACTCAAACTGGGGAGCGTGACGAGAAATCCATCATTATTACGTTGTGAGTACTGTTCCCACCTCACATCCAATTTCATGGTCTGCCACACTTTTTTGTTACCTAAAACAGATTCGTCATCAGAGCAGTCCATTCTGTACATAATAGGTGAATACATACATACATATATACACACGTACAAAATACATACACAGATATATATGTGCGTGTGTGTGTCTGTGTGTGTGTATTAGTAATGATCTTTCTGTCATAATTAACTGGCAATGTTGAAAACCTCTGAGCAATAATTTGTTTTCACACTTTCGTAAATAAGTGCTTGTTGTTAATTTTCCGATCTCCAGTCGTCGTTGTCTCTGTAACAGTTCATGTTATCCTTATTAAAGAATTAATAACTGAATTTATAGATACAAATGATCAGGGCAAATCTTTTCCCAGGTCAGTAACTTTTACTAGTGTTCTAAGGGTTTTGCTCATGACCTTTCTAGCCCACTTCCACCATAAGACTGGTGAGACCGATACAGTTGATGTTTTACGAATTTATTGTTAGCATGGCTCATTGTTTTCATCTGTGGATAATCCATCCACGCTCACTATCAGCAAACAAATATACAATAATAAATCAGTGTGTGACCATCAATTGCTATTTGTTTGTGCCACTGAATTGCTGCATATAAAAGCAAGTGAGGAAATAAAACGACTTGAACAATAACCAATGACTGAGATTTGGTGCATGTGCGTGACTAGCATATCAGAAATCCTTTCTTTCACTGAACACACTTGGTATCCTTGAAGTGACCCAAGTTAAGTTGACAATTATATCTTTCATTATAGAGTAGAGTATTTGTTGAAAAGCGCTCAGCCATTACATTAAAAAAAAAAATGAAACTGAAATTTTGGAGAAAATATAGAAAAAAATCATAATTCATGTAATTGAAATAAAAGGTATTGGATCTTTTCCCTATTTTCAAATACACTCGTTTATTCATACAAACGTAACTGAGATGAAATATGTGATGAATAAAAGTGACAAACGAAATATACACCGCCGATAGTTGTTGACAAACAAAGGCAATAATTTTATTCACCTGAATACATGTCATTGATTGGTTGAAATTACCGAAATACGACAACTCTAACACGAAATAACTTTGAAACTAGAAACTTTTCTCAACAATACCAAGAGTAAAAGATGTTTTATATGACACATTCTACCAGTGTCCGAAGTTTGAAAGTGTTTAGTTACAAACAATTAATTTCTCGATCTGCCGTTCATAGGGAAAAGATCCCAGGTATTTGTTGATCCATAGAACTACAAAAAATTGCAAACAGGGGAGAATCGATGAAATATCATTTCTACTATAGGCACAAGCTATCTATTTCATCGACCCCGAAAGGATGAAAAGTAAAATCGATTGCGGTGGAATTTGAATTCAGTTCGTAAAGAAGGACGAAAGGCAGCTAAGCATTTCGTCCGGCGTACTAACGATTCTTATATTATTCACTCTTATAGAAATTAAGTTTTATTTGCACGCTTACTCGCAACATATGTTACGAGAATATTATATTCAGTACATAGTGTACATGCAGGATTACATTTAATAAGGAGTTGAATGCTTGTATATAACTGCAAGGTATGAGAAGATTTTTCTAATTGAGTTTTAGTATAGTACGACAGGGCAGATAACGTCTATTCTTCACATATTATTACCGTTCAATTATGACGTTACGGAGATTCTAATTATGTAAGAAATACCATATTCCTAAGTCCTTATTTTGGAAACTTAAGTGGTTATATTCATTTATCTATGATATGCATATACATACACACCCACACACATACATGCAAAAGGCTGTATAGATATATGTATGTATAACTGTATGCATGTATCTCTGTCTGTCTCTGGGTACGCAAGTGTGTGCGTGTGTGTGTGTATATTGTGTGCATGTGTGTGTATATTGTGTGTATGTGTGTGTGTGTGTGTGTGTGTGTGTGTGTGTGTGTATGTGTGTGTGTGTGTGTCTCAGTAAGGTTGCCGATTAGCAGAGTCGGTAAGGAGATGGATAGAATGCGTTACAAGCTTCCTACGTATTCCGCACTCTCCTTCCCACACCTTTTGCAAGCTGATTCAGATATTACTCCGGTTAACTTTCCACCCTTCTGGCGACGATAAATAAATTAAATCTTGTCACATAGAGGATGCTCCGCATGTGTCGGCCGCGTATCTGCTGAAAATTATTTGAACCTCTCAAATATTTAGCGACAACTAATATATGTATAAGTTATGCGGGAAGAAATACTGAGCACCATTTCGTCCGTCCTTACGTTCTGAGTTCAAATTCTGCCGAGGTCGACTTTGCCTGTCATCATTTCGGGGTCGAGGAAATAGGTACCAGTTATACACTGAGGTTGAGGTAATCAACTTAGTTCCTTCCCCGAAATTACCCTGTGCAAAATTTGAAGTTATTTTATACAACGATGAATGAAACGTATGCTTCAATGATGAATGAAGCATAGAAATTTCAAGGATTCCCTTAAATACTGAAAATCCCATATAATTATATGTAAGTACATATGCATGACACTCCATCGGTTACGACGACGAGGGTTCCAGTTTATCCGATCAACAGAACAGTCTGTTCGTGAGATTAACGTGCAAGTGGCTGAGCAATCTACAGACACGTGTACCCTTAACATATTTCTCGGGGAGATTCAGAGTGATACAGAGTGGCCCTTTGAAATACAGGTACAACGGAAACAGAGTGAGAGAAGGTTGTGGTGAAAGAGTACAGCAGGGTTCACCACCACCCGCTGCAGTGGAGCTTTAGGTGTTTTCGCTCAATAAGCACTCGTAACGCCCGGTCTGGGAATCGGAACCGCGATCCTACGACCGCGGGTCCGCTGCCCTACCCGACTGGGTCATTGCAATTCTATATAACACACACACACACACACACACACACACACACACACACACACATATATATATATATACCATTCAATTTGTATACATATATATATATGCATACATACATATACATATATTTCTTTTATTTCTTTTGTATATTTGAACTCAAAGTCTGTGGCCATGGGTGAGCACGGTCAATGCAATTATCTTTTCTTTGGCCACTTTTCTCGGATTTGCTTTTGGTGAAACAGGAAGTTTATTGAGTTTACTGCCGTGCTATAGGTTTATCAGAGACCTTTGACAACAGGAGATCAAGTTGTTTTTTGAAAACAGCTACTCGTATTCCACGAATAGGCCTCAGATATTTAGGCAAAGTATTAAATAGCTGTGAGCCCTTGAATCCCAAGCTATTGCAGTGTATGTTCCTCACTCAAGACGGAACAGCCGGGATTTTGGAGCAGTACAATGACGTCCAGTTCGAGTATTACTATTGCTCTTGATGCCAAAGTCTGGTGCTAACCCCTCCAGGATCCTACGTACGTTCACCACTGCACACCTCTCCCGTTTTCGCTTTAGGGAGTAGAGTCGGAGCTCTTTTAGTAGTTAAGCTGTTTCATCAATGCAATCTTCCAAATGTACCACAGCTAAACTACCTGAAGTTCCACTATTAATCTAACACTGTCGGTTGAGCAGAGTTGATAGCAGTAGTCGAGACAGCTCAGTACAAATGTCTTCCATAGAATCAGCGTAGTTTGCTGGTTCTTGGAAGTTTATTGGAATCCATCCGGCCATTTACTTGCACATTGCCATAGTATATATATATATATATATATATATATATATATGATATATATTGCGTGAAGACGTGTACATAAATACCTATACATATATACATATGCACACTTAAATAAATACACACACACATACACACGTCATTGAAGATATTTTCCCTCGGACGAAAATCCACCAAATCACGCCTCACAGCAGTGTATATGGATTAGGTATGATACATAGATAACTATACATAGGTACTCATGTACACCGTATTTTTATTGTGCCCGTCTAAATGTATCTGATGCACTCGCGGGCCACTGAGCAGGCAGCTTTTGTCTCACTCTAATATATATTGTCTTTTTAATACAGTATGTCTTTGAAGAGTTTTCGTCTCACACGAAAATCCTCCTCATCATGTTTCCAAATAACGTACATAGGTTTAGTATGATCCATAAACTGTTAGTTTAAACTGTTATTTCATTTGCATACATCTACATACAGAAATGCACACATACACGCAAACAAACACCACACATGTATAATTGTGGATATGTATATGTAACTATATAAGTAATAGATATATAAATAATAGATATGTTTATTCATTTATACATACATATACAAGTATAGTTATATATATATATATATATATATATATATATATATATATATATATATATAAGTGTATGTGTATATTTTGTAAAAATACAAGAAACAACGAATGTCAATCCGCCTCCATTTATGTATAGCGCCGCCCCGCCTAGTTGAATTAGGAAGGCGTTGCCTGCGGGACTCCCTATTTATATCCTCAGAAAAAAAAATTAGGTTCAGTAGACCTTGTATAAAAATAACATACCAAGCCAACACATAAACGCCCCACCCACACACACATACACATACATGCACACATGCGCGCACGCATTACTAATATGTATGCGTACTGTATATATGTGACAGTGGTGGGGACCAATTTTATTCATACCTACCTCATTAATAAGCTGATATAAAAAAAACCCAGTAAATATATAATTCTACGTATCAACAATAAACATAAATAAATATGACAAATTACCAATTGATATTTCAATGATGTAGACATATCTGTTATAATTGGAAATTAGTGATAACAAATTGCAAAATAAAACCAATATGATAGTGTGAAGGGTGAAATCGAAAGTGACAGATGATAGCCAACATATTGTTTTAAATTGGAGTGACTTAGACGTACACCATTCTAGGGTCGACGTAATATAGCTCGATGAATTACTGGAATCAATATAAGTTCTTAGATAAATTGGCCATGTGTTTAGGCGGAATAAATAATTGTAAATACATCAGGGACTTGAACTTTCGTCGACACAACTGAATATTTAGTATGTAATAACCAGCTTGATATCTACAATGTCCCTTTGCTCCTTTTCCCTGCAGAGTCGCAAGAAATTATCATTTTTATTTGTTAATTCTTGTAGGAATGACAGGTTCGAGAATAAGCTGCATTAGATGATTTAATGAAATTATATGACTGCTTTTTTCATTCCGATTTCGAATCTCACGGTGGTTGACTTTGAGATTTGTTTCCCCGAGAAGACAATTATCGTACTTGAAAAGGTGGCGAGCTGGCAGACTCGTTAGCACGCAGGACGAAATGCTTTGCGGTATTTCGTCTGCAGCTACGCTCTGAGTTCAAATTCCGCCGAGGTCGACTTTGCTTTTCATCCTTTCGGGGTCGATTAAATAAGCACCAGTTACGACTTAATCTGTTTGTCTGTCCTTGTTTGTCCTCTCTGTGTTTAGCTCCTTGTGGGTAGTAAAGAAATAGGCATTTTGTCTGTCTTTATTTCTGAGTTCAAATTCCGCCAAGGTCGACTTTGTCTTTCATCCTTCCGGGGCCGATAAATTAAGTACCAGTTGCGTACTGGGGTCGATCTAATTGACTGGCCCCATCCCCCAAAATTTCGGGCCTTGTACTTACAGTAGAGAAGAATTATAGTATTTGATAGCATATAAGACACACTTTATTTAGAAAAAAAAATGTCTCAAGAAATCACCACGAACCCAACATCGAAGGTGGGTGTATATTACATGCTTAAATGCACCAAAAACATTTTGCTGAATCAGCACGGCTAAAATTGGGTTGCAATTATTATGTAGTTTGCTTCTTTTATGCCATCAAATTTGATAGTTCCACATTACTGCACTCGAGTACGGAATAAATTCCACACAAACTCAGCAAAATAGTTGTTACTTCTCAGCCTGCTCCGATGAAAATACTTCTTTATATCACTCATCGAAAACTAATAGATCAGATTCGATCTAGCCTTGAAATCACCTCAGTTACACTAGTAATTGTCTTGAAATTGGTTAAAAGCACCCCAAATTTCTGTTTAAAATACTTCGATCAAATGACGGAGACATTGATGCACGGAAATAACTCCTTCAGTTTGAGGCATATTTCTACCTGGCGAGTACGTTTGAATGGAAATCGACTTTGCATTTTATCGCTTCGAGATCGATAAAATAAATACCAGTAATATACACGCTAACAAAGGAGCTTCTAGGTAATCCTTTGATTTGCAGTTAAATATCCCTCGAAGATTAACATCTTTTATCTCTATCTTTTCACTTGTTTTATTCAGTGAAGAATTTTAGTTGAAAAATTTGAACCCGGTACTTGTTTTTAAGTCTCATATTCATCTATCGATCTGTTTTGCAGAACCACCAAGTTATGGATACACAAAAAAAAATAACACTGGTTGTAACGTGATATAATGAAAGAGCATAGGCACAAAGATACACACAAATATAAATATATATATATATATATATATATATATATATATATATATATATATATATATATATGTTTGTATGTATGTATGTATGTATATATATATATATATATATATATACATATATATATATATATATATATACATATATACATATTGATAGATATGACGAGCTTCCATAATGTTTCTGTCTATTAACTGAACTCATAAATCATTGGCTGGCCCAGGGCTACAATAGAAGATACTTGGCCAATTTGTCACGCATTGAGACTAAACCTGTAACCATGCGGTTGCAAAGCAAGCTTCTTAACCACACATTCATGTCCGTGCCCGTTCATCGTAAAAAGAGTGGATATGTTACATAATATAGTCCTACATACTCTTCAAAAACGGAATGGTCGCGGTTGAAATACCTTTCCTGATAGATCTGTTTGATTGAGGTCGATATGAGTCTAAACACTAAAAACACCCAACAATATGAATGATCAATACAATCGACTGTTCCCATTCACTCTCAAATATCGTTCCTGTCCCTAATCATAAGAAATCAATAATTAAATGCAATATAATTATTTGATGCTAGGTGCTGTAAATTATAATTAACCTCCTGGTACTTAATTACGATTGCACGTAAAATGGAATTGACTTTCGTAAGGTCACTTTTGAACGGTATAACCCTCATATCTAATTTTCCGTTAGTAAAAATTTGGTATTTTGTCTGAAACCGTGTTATATTAGTGTGCAATTATTGGCATAATCGTTTGATCGTTGGACAATATACTTAGCGGTATTTGTTTCTGGTTCTATACGTTTTCCATTTCAAATTACACCGTGGCCCACCTTCGCCTTTCATTCCACCAAGGTCGATGCAGTAAAGTACCAATTAAATACTGGGGTCAATAGTATTGAGTATACTCTCCTCTTAAAATTGCTCGCCTTTTTCCTGTCTAATTTAGAAGAAATTATGTTCGTTTGTCTGACAGTTTTAGTACAATAGACTAGAATTTATTTACAATTTATGTAATTTGAATCAATTGAAAGGCAAATATCTACGAGAATAAGTCGTAAATCTTTTAGAGGCACTAGCTGAGCTTTGGAACAGAACCAAACAAATCACAGTCA
The DNA here is from genome assembly GCF_006345805.1 of Octopus sinensis. NCBI lineage: Eukaryota > Metazoa > Mollusca > Cephalopoda > Octopoda > Octopodidae > Octopus > Octopus sinensis. Next base: position 147,877,468 of record NC_042997.1, read on the forward strand.
GTGTTGTCACAGTGTACTACAACAGCTTATATAAGCATTGATTTATGGTTTAATCAGAGAAGGAAAGACAGCACCCATTACATGTTTTTGTAGAACCTCAAAAATATGAGGGAGATGAAAGGTAGAAATAGCGTCTAACGTGTGGCTATGTTATGAAGAAATATAAAGTCATATCAGACAGAGGACAAACTAGACGACAGGTTAGATTTAAAACTTTAAAATAATATACTACAGTAGATTTTTCAGTTTCTATTCAGAGAGTTTTTATTCCCTCGGCTTGGGCGATCTGAAATCATGTTAGGCTATAGATCGACAAGTAAGATCGAGTTAGGATCTATGTGGGTAAAAATATTTGGGATATTGTTAACGTTATGTTACGTTATGTTATGTTCAATAATGTAAATCATTGAACCGTATCTCCGTTAATTTTTTAATCAATAAATGTACTTGTTTACACAAAAATTTCGCTCTTTGTTCACACAATAAAAGTGCGTACTACAACAGCCCCTGTAGTGATTAAAAGACTTTATGCAAAGCGAACAATTTATATCTTCATAAAAATCATCGTCAATATCAGAAGAGGAATAATTTTAGCCTACATTAATAACCATTGTACGATTACCGTCGGGAAGGCATGGAAATAATCCCTTTCTGTATAACACAGAGTAGAAATTGTACCTGATGTCTCCCTTTGCAACAAACTTTTTCCGCCACTGCACAGTCCAGGAGGAATCTGTAGGATATTTCTGCTGGAACCAACGACAGACCCTTCCTAGTTTGTTATCAATAGAACAAATTCCTACAATCATTTTAACGGTAACAACTACTTTCATACTCTGCGGGCTTTTAACTTCAAATATTGTCATGCCGTGTTTTACTCAAAACTAAATTTTTCGAACTTTCTTTGTCAATAGGTATGTCTTCTGACTTTTGCAAACTCTTAACAGAATGTTTCATATTTGAATATTAACTGGTTGGCCTTAATAACTACTGTCCCAATTCTATATCTTCCAGCATTATAAAAAAATGATGAAGAAAATCATAAAACAACCACTCTCTTTTGTCTCATTCATCTTTTCTGTCTCCAATTTACTAATCGCCATTATTCAAAACCGGAGACACCGGTATCAAATTGCAGACTTTTAAGACTATATAATACAGAATATATCCATAAAATGCCACACGTCTTCTAGGCATTATTTCATTCACCACCCATCCACGAACTACGTTATCCCATTAGAAAAAGACATTCGTCCTATCAAGAATAAGGTGCTAACCTTAACCTAAACAAACTTAATGAACTTCCTTCAACACTACTGCATATTTCTGACAATAATAAATTTATCAAAAATTATTCAATGCAGTCTTCAGGGATCTATTGTCATGAACAATGAAAAGTGTCCCTATGCTAGAAATGGCAGGAAAATCATGTTAAAGAAAGTAAAGACGCCTGGAATAATATTGTCAAAGAAATCTGTTCGAAAAAATAAATAAATAAAGATTGTAGGAGAGCAAATTTACAAACGTTGAGATGCAGAAGTTAAATCTGAACATCGGCCTTACTATTCTTATATTATTCTCTGCAAGAGCTACAAAGAATGTCGACTCTTTCTTTGTAGGACAACGTTTCGATCCATTCACTCATGTATAGATAAATATGCGCATGTAAGCATATGCATAAGTGGATACTTGTATTAAGTATCTACTTATATGTCAATTCATTTGCACATATTTTCTATTTCCTTTTGCGCAGATCTCAAATGCATGTATCTGTGCTTGCACACACATAAACACATATTCATATATATATTTATATATATTTATATATATATATATATATATATATATATATATATATATATATATATATATATATATATATATATATATATATATATATATATATATATATATATATACTTACATACACACTTAAACAATAATTTAATTTTCCATAAAATTCCGCATTTTCTCTTTTCTATCAGTTGCTTAAAATTGAATATTTATATACATTTGTCTTCCCCGCTTTCCTGAAAGTGTTTTCTGTAAACGCTACATTAATGTAAGGCGTTTATTTTTATAGACAAGTGACAAAAAAAAAACAAAAACGAAAAAAGCGCATACACATACATACGTATACACAGACTACCTACATATTCGCGCATGCTCTTAATACATACACTCATAGCTCATCTACATAACATACAACACAAAATGTTGGAAATTTAATAAATGTTCTAAAGAAATCTAGTTATTGCACCCTTCATCTAAATTGTTTGCCTGATTTTTCTGTTGAATTTTATCTATCAAGATTCGCTTCTATCTTTATAATTTCTCTTTGCCATTTATTGATTATATGTTTCACTGGTAATCACTACTTGATGGGAATGATGCAGCCCGGAGGATGCTGAAGGAAAGTGCATATTTTTATATGTAGTTGTTCCAAATTGATTGATATTTTATATTATTATTACATATTGCTTGTTGAAAATGCTTTCTTTCCATTAAGAGAACAATAAATTGAAGCCATTGTTATTGTTGATAATTTTCTCATGTTTTCATGCTATTATAGCCGTATGGTTTTTCTTTGAAAACATTGTTATTACTATTAATATTATGTTTTGTTTTACTGCCCTTTTTTTTCTTCTGTGGTTCATCACGATGGGAAAAAATATTGTCATTACTGCTGTCGATAGTGATGTTCTTCTTTATGTTGCTCTAGGAATGTTTTGTTTATTTCACTTGTTCATGTTCTTATAGCTGTGTTAGACTTATGTTCTTTCCATCTCGCGTTTATTTGAAAATCGTTTCATTTAATTTTCATCGACACTCATTAATCACTACTACTACTACTACTACTACTACTACTACTACTACTACTACTACTACTACTACTACTACTACTACTACTACTACTACTACTGCTACTACTACTACTACTACTACTATTACTACTGATAATAATAATGATAGTATTAATAATAATAGCAATTGTAAAACTAGTAAGTTATTGTTATTATTACTAGCATTACTATTATATCGACATTATCTTTAATACAAATAATATTACTAATGGCTCCTAAATGTGGACATAAAGGTACAAAATTCGGTGACTGAGAAAGATCAATTAAATCGATACCAATATTTTAATGACAATTTTTATCGGCTAGGGAAGACCGAAAATTAAAATAAAGGCATGGCAAAGTACTGTAAACTATTTTACTCAGCAGTCCATTTGTTCTTATCTTCAGCACTTCGTAAAAAACATAGATTGTAAGAAATGTTGCCGATCCGTTCTGTACGTGATAATCAATATTTAGGGATGATTTTAAAACTCAAAATCCATCAACAAAGATGATGGTGGAGATTTTCGTCATACAGACTGCATTTCGGAACAATACGTCTCATAGCACTGCTGCTCTTGTAGAACTTACGCGTAGACAGTAATGTACTCCAAAACACGGCTAAAGCGGGGATAAGTTGGAATTTATCCACAGTATCCGACTTGGTAATCCTCCGAGAATGTCTGTTCAGCACGAGTTAATACATTGAGTATTTCCATGTCGTATGTCCTCACCAAGGCATAAAATATTTCTATGTTTATATTTTTTTCTCATCAACGTTTAGGGTACTTCATGTTTTATGTCTCCCACCAATTATAGATAAAATATACAAGGCGACTTTTCAGGAGTTCAGTTGATGGTTATGAACTATTGACATTACACGAGGGGCCAGGATGTCAAACTGTGTCACATCTTGGATCAAGTTAAACAGATGAGCTGTGGGAATGCGTATCCAACCAAACTTGTTCAGCATCTATGGATTTCTATAGATATCATGTTGTAAGAGATGACAGGGCATTGAATCGATGGAACGAGCATTACAAACCTTGTAATATAATCAAATATAGCTGGAACAGGCAACTAATGCAGTTATTACCCGTCAATGTAACGAATATAAATATTATTTATCATTGAAAGGAATGTAAGTATGCCCTATCTTTTTTTCCGTCCATTTATGGGAACATAGCTTCCTTTCAGTTCATTACCGAGTGACATTGGCCAATCTGGTTGTCATCTCTTATTTTATCCGCCTTTAATCAGGTCTTAGCTCTAGTAACAAATGTTTGACACAGTCATACTTTTGCAAATTCCTAGATATAAATCCACGAAATGCTCCTGCTAAATCTGTGCTCTCATTATCACCTCATATTCTGAAAACGAGACACAGATCAGCTTGATTTTGGAGATGTCAGATGCCATGTTAATGACGCTGTCAATGGGTTCAATTACCACCCTTCCTTTTTCCAGTTCCAGTACGATGTCCCGCTGCACATTCAAATTTCATAGTGAGGTCTCAAGAGCAAAAGCAATCATCCACAAGAGTGGTTTAGCGTGAGGCTCGTAATGCCAAGCATTCTTTTCATGCGACTGACACTGAATACTGAGTATGCACCGATCAAGCTTTTGAATCCATTAAAAATGAGTGTGCTCAACGTTCAAACAAATCTATTTTACACACATCTCTGTCAGAAGTGCAAAAGAAGAGCTGGGTGTTATGTATTTATCTTCCTGAAATAGTACAAGTTTATGCGCCTGAAAGACACTCAAAAGGACACACGCAAACGTCTTAGCTAGTAGCGTCGTGGAAATCCTATGGTCTGCATTTAAAGACCCAAAATTATACATTATATCCTTATAATCGACGTCTCCTTCCTTCTCAGATGCAAATTCTGTCTGGTTTTGGCTGTTGCCAGGAATGCTATATATGAACCAAGACAGGGGCGATAAAATTTGGCATATTCAGATATAGTTCGTAATCAGAACACCTTCATATCCGGATATCACCCACTCCAGCAATCGCCCAGCTCATCTTGAATGTCAACTACTTTTATTGCGTTTCGAAACTATTTATAATATTTCTGCTGAGAATTATCGTGAATTATATCTTTCCACCTTTTCAATTTCATTCTTTCCGCCAAAACACTTTAGTAATGTCCTGCTATAACTTCCATTACAATACTTTAAAGTCTGAATGATGTCTGTACTTCTATGCTGCACCTCTGTTACCCACCCGCCCTGATCAAATGTACTGTAGTATTTTAAAATACCTGACATGCTACGAACAACGTTAACTTCATGTTTAACATCAGCACTTTTAGACATGATGTAACTTTTAGAAGCGTCTTCAAATCTCTCTCTCATGTTAGTCAAGCTAGCATTTTATGGCACTTATACTTTCTGAAACCGAACACTATACTGTATATTTCAACTCTAAGTTTAATTAATTTGTAATGATGTCTTCATTAATTAGGTCACTATTCAGTGTACAACCGGCTTTATCTGTCAGAAAACAGTTATTATTGCTCATATCTCCACTTCAATACTAACTAGGGTAACATACGGGTAATTAAATTGTTAAATGTATGTTTAAATCCCTGTAAATACGAACAAACCACATTTATATTCGTTTCAATCAACAGAAATCGGTTCAATAACAACCAGACAGTTGGACTAACTAATCAAGTAGCGAATTTATATCTAGTGAATACAGCTACTAATATTTACTAACACCACACACACCAACTGTTTATTAAGACTAATAAATAGTGCATTCCAAGGAATAAAGAAAATATATAAAAATCACCAATTAAGGAACCAAGAAAAAAAGGATATGCAACAAAATAGGAGCAGACTAAAGAAGAACAACATGGTAGGACACATGTAACTGAAATTAAAGAATCACTGAGAGTAGAGATACTTGCTAGATCCGAAAGAATTCGTTGTTATATCTCTCTATATAAAGCTGAAGCTGTCTGTGTATGGCAGGTTTGGTATCCTTCAACTAACACTATCTCGTCCGAGAGCCTCGATGCAATGAAAATCATTATTTCTTAGAATTTTTTGACTGCTGTGTCGCCATTTTTCGGTGTATTTCAACCAGAAAAATGTTCGCTTAAAGGGTATAACAAGCTATATAATGCAACATTTTTATTTTTCAAAAATTACGATTCTAAAGGGTCGAAACAAACCCGCGCAACGCCAGGCGATACTGCTAGTAAAGAATAGAATGAAACAGCAAAAGCGCGAAAATTATCTCATGCAACTATATATGAACAACAAGAAGGATGTTCCAAATTTCACAATACTTTCTTGGAAT